>NC_057800.1:386961737-386984941 GCF_018294505.1 Triticum aestivum | reverse complement strand
CCTCCATCACGCTGGAGCCGATACCCCGACGTCGTCGTCCACCGCAACCGCAACGCCCTCCATGGCTAGTTGTTGAATCCGAGGCCGAGCTGTCCATACCTGAGCTAGTTCAACCACGCCGTCCTGCGCCTCACCGTTGCCGCTCCAACTTCGCCGTCCACCGCACCGGAGTTGTTCCCGCTACACCATCCTTCGCTGCCTCAGATCTGCTTCCCCTCCGCCGACAGACAGCCACCGCAACACACTCAACAATTTGGCCATGGGTTCGTCCAAGGCTCGACCCTCCTCCAAAACATCGGTTCCCCAGGTAAAACCAAGAAAATTGCCGCGACATCCGGAGGACCCAGCACTGGCAACCGGAAATGGTACTCCTCTTCCCTTATTCGTGCAAATCTTACGTGTTTGCTTGCACGGTATTCATCCCACAGAAGACACTAGTTGACCGCTTCTTCTTGATACTAGATGTTCCTAGTAACTCGCGATGCACAAGGTTTCTCCTCATATACTATTTCACCTTAGCTAGAGGTCAATCTCCCCCCTAGATTTCAATTCCTGGTCAGTTGATTCCCAATTAAAGGAAGCATTCCCCGGCATAACAGGCACTAGTCCGCCTATTACGCCAGGGAAGCAGCGCCTCGGTGTTTATCTTAGGGGTATGTGGGGCCTAGGAGCTACTGGCACCCGATCTGGAGGTCGGCCGGGATTAAAGGGATGGCCCGGGGCGCTGCCAAGCACGGCGGTGGTGTGAGGTTGAGGGGAGGGCAGGGCGGCGGGGGCAGGGGTCTGGGCCGGTGGTCGCTGGTAGTTTGAGAAAGATTGTCAACAGTGACTGGCAGGAGGTAGACGAAGGCCATATGCCCATTCCTTATAGATTGGACGGTTCATAAAAAATCGACTGGCCTATTTATTTTCAATCGACTATTATTTTGATAGGACCACATGTGGTGGTGTGCTGGAGGAGTACCTGCATTTCCCAACCATCCCTGTGCTAATATATTACAAAATCATACGGAGTAGAATCTAATTTTGTTTGCCATGCAATGATGTAGAGCTATCATGTGTATCCTATCATTTATTTTCCAGCCACTTGCTATCTGCTACTTTTACAGTGCACTAATTCTGCACACACTTCACCCATACTCTCACTATTGTGTTTTATGTAAGGGTATTTCAGACTCTGCCTTGACAGAAGTAGAAAAGAAAAGAGAGAAGTCGCTCCTGCTTGCTTCGCAGGCAGGCAAGACACATTTCTAGGCTTTAAAGGTTGGATGGTCAACAGATGGAGATGTTAAGTGTAGCTCTGGAGTTGATGATCTCGCTTGCCATGAACCACCATCCCAGGTGCTTGCTTTAACTTCGCGGTGTCATATGTGGTTGCATGTTGCATATGGTGTCTAGCTTGTATTCGAAAGGCCGAAGTCGGTCTTTATTAAGATAAGGAAAGATATTTTTACATGAACCACCATCCCGGGAGCACCAGAAGACAAATAGCTAGTCAGGGCACTGGCCGAGCCAGTGACAAGCCCAGCATGGACAGGCATCACCGGGAAGCCAACTAAAAAGCCACGATGGTGGCGAAGTAGCCCGCCTCCCACCAGGCTCTCAGGTCCTAGATGATCATGCTCACCACTCCAGTCGGATGCCTAGCTTGTATTGCTTCCAATTTGGTTAAATTACATCTGCTCAGTTTACACATTATACCTTTGAATATGGCATGCCTTCCTGTTTTTGGTACATAGTAGCACACTTGTCTATTAACCATGTTCTTACATCAAACTAATGTTCTTGTGTATCCCTCGTCAACCAGTTATGATGAGGCAGTCAGGCCAGTGGACTATTGTGAGAAAAGATCCTCATTTAAAGAATGCAGCGTCAGCCTCCCCACATGATTCTCAAGAAACAACAAGGCTAGATGAAGATATTGAACGTAGATATGTAGTTGATTACTGCATTTCCCCTACACTAGCATCACAGGTGCTTGCTCTAACTTGGCAGTGTAATATGTGGTTGCGTGTTGCATATGGTGTCTATATTGTAATTCTTCCAATCTGGTTAAACTGCATGTGCTATTCTGCTTAGTTTATACATTATACCTATTAATATGACATGCCTTCCTGTTTTTAATACATAGTACATCTGTCCATTAAGCATGTCCTTACATAAACTATTGTTTTTTGTATCCCACATCAATCAATATGACGAGACACCTTTAGTATATGCAGTGCGATATTAGTTGCATCTTTCATATGATTTACAGCATGCGCTGCTTCTAATTTGTTGAAATGCCATATATGATGGGACGCTTTTAACTTGGCAGAGTCATATTGGTTCCATCTTTCATGTGGTGTCTAGCTTGCATTGCTTCTTATTTATTGAAATGGCTTTTGCTTAGTTTACACAAGCAGTTGTGAATATGCCATGTCGTCCTGTTTTTCATACATATTCCGTCCTGGTATCATGTGTTTGCCTTACATCAAAGTAGTGATTGTCAGTATCATGCACGGATGACTTCTGAAGAGTGAATTTTATTGCTTTTTCTTGTCGGTCTTACTTGACAATTCAAAATCAATAAAGCGGAAGGAAATTAGCAAGGCAGCAGATAAAGGTGCTCCTTCCAAATGGAGGGTCTCTACAGATTCTACTCCTCCACCCCCAAGATGATTTGCATGACAACACATGCATAGACACTCAACGTAGCTGTGTTGATGATGACCACGTCTCCTCTAGTGCACCATCGGAGGTGCTCCCTCTAACTTGGCACCGTTATATGTGGTTGCATGTTATGTATGTTGTCTATCTTGTATTGCTTCTAATTTTGTTGAATTCCATCTGCTTACTTTACACATTATACTTGTGAATAAGACACGTGCGTTCCTGTTTCTAGAACATACAATATATGTCTATCACACCATGTTCTTACATCAAAGTACTATTGTTGCGTAACCTGCAACAATCACTTATCATAAGACATGTTTGACTTGGGAGTGTGATATAGGTTACATCTCGCATTCTTTTCTAGCTTGTACTACTTCTAATTTGTTGAAATGGCACTTATGACGAGACAGTTTTAACTTGGTAGAGTGTTATTCATTGCATCTTTCATATGGTGTCTAGATTTCATTGCTTCTAATTTGTTGAAATGCATTTTGCTTAGTTTACACATCATAGCTGTGAATATGCAATGATGTCCTTTTTTCTTACACATTCAATTGTCCTATCATGCGGTCGCCTTACATTAAAATAGTGCTCGTCAGCATCCTGCATCAATGAGTTCTGAAAAGAGAATTTTTATTCATTTTTCTTGTGGGTTTGACTTGACAAGTCAATACAACTAAGAACGAGGAAGGAAAAAATAAGGCAGGGACTGATGGCGGTCTTCCGGCGAAACCGGCATCCCAGGTGCTTTCTCTAGCTTGGCAGTGTGATATTGTCTTGCATGTTGCATACGGTGTCTAGCTTGCATTGCTTCTTATTTCTTGAAATGGCTTCTGCTTAGTTTACACAAACTGTTGTGAATATGCCATGTCGTCCTGTTTTTCGTACATATTCCATCATGGTATCATGTGTTTGCCTTACATCTCGCATTCTTTTCTAGCTTGTACTACTCCTAATTTGTTGAAATGGCACTTATGACGAGACAGTTTTAACTTGGTAGAGTGATATTCGTTGCATCTTTCATATGGTGTCTAGCTTTCATTGCTTCTAATTTGCATCTTTACACATCATAGTTTTGATTATCTCATGTTGTCCTGTTTTTCGTACATATTACATCCTCCTATCATGTGGTTGTCTAACATCGAAGTTCAGTTCGTATGTATCACACATCAATTTGTTTTGAAGAACTAAATTTTTATTCTTTTTTCTTGTCAGCTTGACTTAACATGGCACAGAGAAAGAGGAAGGAACACGAAATGACAGGGGATGGTGTTAGTACTAAGGACACACGAAAATCGAAGCGGAAGAATGCTGCAGATTCTGCTGGTACTGATGATGCAATAGAAGGTCAAAGTCCAACGGAAAATTCTACAAACGAGGTATCCCGTGCTACACGAGCTACAGAACAAGCCAAAGATAAACCAATAGCTGTCACCAAACAAGCAGAGACAACCCTAGTTGTTGCAATACCTTCCACAGTACCACCAGCAGCACGAGTTACTCATTCGGCAACTCAGCTAGCAGCACGTTCCCAAGCTCCCTTGCCACCTGACACTACTTCCAAAGCACTCTTGACACAAGACGAGTTGGCAAGATCCGATGAACTTTGTGAGCTTCAACAGCAAGAAGGTAGTTGTTGGAGTCAAGTTACAGTTGCATGCTTCTTTATATGTAGTCTCATAGTTTGATGTACACAAACACTTCCTATGTTCGTTGTTGGACTAGCATCTAGGTGCAAGAGGAAACAAACAGGGATAATGCTCGATAGGTTAACTAAATTTAGAGGAGGAAGAATGGATATCCGTTTTGAGGCAGGTTTAAAAAGGCCACGTGATGCTACAAAGTCAGCCAAGCTAGTATCAGAGGCATCGGTTGCCGTTAGGTGTCATGTACGTATCCTCCCAACATGGATTCAGTACAGGAATGACAAAGACAAAACCCAGTTCAACACCTTCCTCGACCATTTATCTATAAGTATGGCTATGTATGGAAACTAGTAATATCGTCTTGCTCTGTCCCATACTTTCTAGGTTGCTGATAATGAGACTCCCATAATTTTCAACAGATGAGGTTCAAGTTGGATAGCCAAGATGATGCAACCAGACAAGCTTGCACCCATGTTTTCAAGTCTGCTCTGCGATAGTATCGGTATAACTTGACGAAAACTCACTTTGAAGGCAAGGCTAACAGTGAACTTGCCCAAACATCTCCAGTGGAAAATATATCCGATGAAGACTGGAGAGGCCTCGTTAAACACTGGTCTGATCCAAAGTATCAGGTACGTTATATGTATGTGATCAGATCACATGTTGAACTCCTATTTAAGCATGTGCCTCACAAATCTATCTTCTCGTAGGTGAAATGTTCAAAGAACAAGGCCAACCGTACGAAAGTGAAATTCCAACAGACGACAGGATCTCGTAGCTATATTACACACTGCGAGGCTCTTGTAATTAGCTGATGTTTCACTCTTTTCGCTATACCATATTATCAGATCTATATTGACTTGTTCCAAATGTAGAGGAAAGCCTGTAAGGACCAAAAAGTACCTGAACCAAATGTTGTGGAAATCTTCAAGGACTGTCACACCAACAAGATGAAGGGCATGACTACACCAGTCAAAGTCGCTGTTGTAAGTCCTTAATCCTCATGGCTTCTAACTACTACTTACTCTGACTTGTGCATTGAACTGCATGGTTTGAAGCCAATGTCTATTACTCTTTCCAATTTTATACACAATTCTCTTAGCGTATCATTGCGCCTTACAAGGTTTAAAAGATAGGAGTGATGTTCCTTTGATCTTGATCTATAATCTAGTTCTGTGCTGGACTTGCCAACACAACGTTACAATTGAATGTTTGTCTGTTCTCAGTTGTTTTGTGATATGAATGATTTCATACTATGCTTACCATATTATAAACTTTGTCTCTTTATCCTTAGTTGTCTACACAATGTGAAGAAATAGACAATACATTAGCCATGGTACATGGTCATATGTTTGGAACCTGGTTTTATTATGTATTTGCAGTAAAATACAACTAATATTTTACATGGGTTCACCAGAATAAGTTCTGTATATAGACCAAAGCTATTTTGTTTGGTTTTCTTGCCTCCTTAATATCTTCTATTCTGGTACTACTAATGTAAAAACTCAACTTTTCAGCAAGCTATGGAAAAAATGGTGGAACCGCCACCTTCTGAAGGTGACGAGGCAACTATAACTGCAATGTCACCTCTTGTAGCAGTGGGTCAGTACCTGTCCACTAACAGTGCCAAAAGCATGTTCCTGCATAATACTGGGTTGGTTGTTAAGTCAATCTCATCCCAACTGCCTCACGATCAAGATATGCAAGCTCAAAACAATGTTATATCTGCACTCCAGACACAAGTCCATTCCCTAACAGAGACCCTTTTTGAAACAAGCATAACCATTGTTCGATGTCATCAAGATATGCATGGTTTTGAAACCAGACTATCAGACTTTTGCTATGTTGTTCATGAGCCTAGGAGAAATGAAGGTGAAGGTTATGGTGCTCCATCGGATAATACAACATGAAAACATAACCGTCAGGTCAAATGAACCGAGCTTCTGAACTTCTGGTGGTGCATTTATCTGCTGGACAGTTAACTTTTATGCCAACCTTCCTTTTGTTTTATGGTTGTAATTTGTTTTGTTGCGATACAAAATTTGTTCTTAACATGCAGCCACCGGCTGAAGAAAACAGCAAGCCATTTTTGTATAGTGTAGGGTGTCCCCTATATTTGCACTGGTGGCGAACTTTGATGCCCAGTGGATGTAATCTGTGCAATCGCCTTAATAGCCTAGCGTTAGTTTCGGGCTTATTTATTTCCTAGTCTTTGTAGCGACCCGACCTCAAACGGTCAAGTCTCTATGCTTCAGTGTCATCCCTGGATCGGTAATGCTGACACACACAGTACTCGAGGATTTATAACAGAGTAGCAATCACACACTTATTACATCGAATGTCTCAAAAGAGAACTTATTACAATAAATATGGCTTAAGGCCATCTAATATGATAACAGCGGAAGGCTTGGAAGATAAAGTGAGTCCATCAACTCCAACGGCATAGCTGAGCTGCACGGCAACGACCTAACGAACCTTACTCCTCATGTGAAAAGTCTGCAACATAATACGTTGCAGCCCGAAAACGGGTCAGCACATGGAATATGCTGGCAAAGTAACACAGTAGAGCAAGAACAAAATAATGCTATCACTACATGCATATTTGGCCGGTGGAAATCTCTATGGTTACAGTTTTGTGAAAAGACAATTTTTCCCTACAACAAAGGAATAGATTTTATTTAACTATCATGGTAGTTGAAACATGATTGAGAAGGTTCCTCCAACTCAATCCCAATTAAAGTAATTAACAACCCAACAATATTAATTTAGAGTGATGAGATACTTATGATACTCCAAGTACTAGATACTCAAGATCTCCATAACCGGGGACACGGCTAACCATGATTAGTTTATACACTCTGCAGAGGTTTGCGCACTTTTCCCCACAAGACCCAATCTCCTCCGTTGGATTTCCTGCACTACATGGTGTTTGAGAAATGGATGACCCAGACACAGTCTTTTAGAAGCATTAACCCCTTACTCCAGGCAGACCATACCAACCTACAACCCTCTACCTGCTGATCCACCTCATCGGGAGCTTCACGCAACTTACAATATCTTAGTTCCCTTTGAGCCTAGGTGGCGGACCATAGGATTATCACACGGGTACTCCGGGATATCCTAGGACAACACTGGATTCCCCAGGTGCCCAACAAACAATCCACCCAGATGTGTATTCAAGTTGCCACCTTAAGTTGAACCATTAATTAACAATCTCACATCTGTCATGGATTTCACTCACCCAAACCACGTCTACGACAATAGCATAGCGATATAAGCAATTCGTAGAAGTAACTCCCAAGGGTTTGAATATAACAGGGCAATAGGTTCTACCTCATCAACTACTTCCCAACCCACATGTTAATCACATCCTAACCATGCAATGTTTGAGGATTGGAACTAATGCATAAAAACTGGGTAATGAAGGGGTATGATCAAAGTGTTACTTGCCTTGCTGATGATCCGCAAAACCTAGGGATTCGTAGTAGCACGCTTCGCACTTCGGGTGTTCTATCGCAAACAAACAATAGCATACATAAGCAAACAAGCAAAGAAACACGGGTAAATCTCAACCAAGAATATCTAACCAGAAAGTTCAACTTAAGAACTCTGGTTTGCGAAAAGAATCAAATCAAACGGAGCAACAAAACTGAAACAAGATCCGTTTACTAATCTGGACTAAGGTCAAATTTTATAGTAGCAAAAGCTTATTCAAGTTGGTTAAACGGAAAGAGGGTTTCGAGACGAAGATCTAGGAGCTTGAATCGCCTGATTCCGACAAATGAGCGAAAAGATAAACTAAAATGAAAATCGGATCAGAAATCACGATTGAAAATAATCGCGGAAAATCCGAGAAAAATAAAACTGACGAACAGGCTAACGAACGAGCGTTCGTTATCTGCGGCTAACGAGTGAACTATGTTCATTGAAACGAATGTACGGACAAACGTCCGCAAAGTAACTAAACCAAAAAACGGTGAACCGATCTATCCACACAAAAAACTAGGGTTTTTAAAAAAAACGAACGGCGCTATACCTCCGGCGAGGTCCGGCACCGCGAGCGGCAGGGCAGTGTGGGGCGGCGGTGACGCGGGCAGCGGGGCGGCGGCGGCGTGGCGGTGCGGCTGCGGGCAGCGGGGTTGGCAGCTCCGGCAGCGGGGTGGCTCGGGGTTCAAGGGAGGCGGTCGGGGCGGCTTATAAGAGACGGGGGGTCGGCGGCTTGGAGGAGGGGGCAAGGCGCGTGGGGAAACGGAGTCCCGGTCGGACTCCGGTTCGGCGGCGGCGGCGGCGCGGTCTCCCGCTCGGAGACGAGGCGCGGGCGGCTTAGGCCGGCTTGGCTAGGCTTCAGCCCAGTCGGGCGCTAGAACTTTTTTTTAAATAATTCCGCTGAAACTAAAATAAAAACCTAAAAATGCCAAAACAAATTTTCTCCGTCTAAATAAAATATTTAGAACGGGATGAACATTTTCTTGGCCCTAAAATGCAACTTTGAAAAACGTGCAATTTTTCTAATTCACATAAAATAGCAATAAACTCCGGATAAAACAAATATTTGATTTTAATATTTTCCCTCCAGTATTTCATTTATTTGGGAGAAGTCATATTATCTCCTCTCATATATTTTGTTATGAAATATTTTCGGAGAGAAAAATAATTAAAACAAAAAATCCTCGTTTCAATATTTGGTAAAGCCCAAATAGGAAAACATGGAAATCCCCAACTCTCTTCGAGGGTCCTTGAGTTGCTTAGGATTTTGAGTATTGCAAAATGAAATGCAATAAAATATGATATGCATGAATGATCTATGTATAACATGCCAAATTGAAAATTTGGGATGTTACAAACCTACCCCCCTTAAGATGAATCTCGCCCTTGAGATTCGGGTTGGCTAGAGAATAGATGTGGGTGGTCTTTGCGAAGATCATCCTCTCATTCCCAGGTGGCTTCATCCTCGGTATGGTGGCTCCACTGAACTTTACAAAACTTAATAACCTTGCTGCGGGTGACTCGGCTAGCAAATTCGAGAATCCTGACTGGCTTCTCCTCATAGGTCAAATCACTATCCAACTGAATCTCCTCCAAGGATACTGTATCTCTTAACGGTATATCGGCCATCTCAGCATGACACTTCTTCACCTGTGAAACATGAAATACATCATGAACTCCTGACAGTCCTTCAGGTAACTCCAACTTGTAGGAAACTTCTCCCATACGTTCCAAAATTCGATACGGTCCTAGAAATCTCGAGGCTAACTTTCCCTTGACTCCAAAACGTTTCACTCCTCGCAGGGGTGACACTCGCAGATATGCTCTCTCTCCAATTTCATAGGTTATTTCCTTGCGTTTCGAATCTGCATAACTCTTCTTCTTGGACTGAGCTATCTTCAGTCTGTCTCTGATCAACTTAACTTTCTCTTCAGACTCTTTGATCAGATCTGGTCCAAACAACTGTCGGTCTCCGACTTCATCCCACATCAACGGTGTTCTGCACCTTCGTCCGTACAGGGCTTCAAACGGTGCCATTTTCAAACTAGCTTGATAATTGTTATTGTATGAGAACTCCACGTAGGGCAAATTGTCATCCCAACTAGATCCATAGTCTAGCGCACAGGCTCTCAACATATCCTCCAGAATTTGGTTGACTCTCTTGGTCTGTCCATCCGTCTGCGGGTGGAATGCTGTACTGAACTCCAACCTTGTCCCCAAAGATTGGTGCAGCTGATGCCAAAACTTTGAAGTAAACTGTGTCCCTCTATTTGATACGATGGTTCTTGGAACTCCATGCAGACATACAATCCTGGTCATATATATCTTGGCCAACTTTGCACTTGTATAGGTGGTTTTCACTGGGATAAAGTGAGCTACTTTGGTCAAGAGATCCACTACTACCCATATAGAATCATATCCTGATTTGGTCCTGGGTAATCCGATGATAAAATCCATGCCAAGTTTATCTCACTTCCATTTGGGTATCGGCATAGGCTGTAACAATCCTGCTGGCTTATGATGCTCAGCCTTCACTCTCTGACATACATCACATACGACTACATACTCAGCAATATCCTTCTTCATACCAGTCCACCAGAAACGCTCCTTCAAATCCAAATACATCTTGGTGTTTCCGGGGTGTATCAAGTATGGTGAGTCATGAGCCTCCTGAAGTATTAACTTCCTGATCTCTGTGTTATTGGGCACATAAACACGGTCCTCTAACCATAAGGTGTCGTGCTCATCCTCACAAAAACCTTTGGCCTTTCCTTCGCTCATTCTCTCTTTTATCTCGGCAACCTCTTTGTCATCCTTTTGAGCTTCTCGAATCTTTCCTAACAATGTAGACTGTACCTCCATTGTTGCCACAAAACCTCTAGGAACAATCTCCAGTCGAAGTTCCCTGAGATCATCTGCTAACTCTTTTGGCAATCCCATGCTTACTAGGGTATTAGCATAACTCTTCCGGCTCAAGGCGTCTACTACGACATTGGCCTTGCCTGGATGATAGTGAAGGTTCATGTCATAATCCTTTATAAGCTCCAACCATCTCCTCTGCCTAAGGTTCAGCTCTTTCTGTGTGAAAATGTACTTCAAACTCTTATGACCCGTGTACACATCACAACGATTTCCAATAAGGTAGTGCCTCCAGGTCTTCAACGCATGCACTACGGCAGCCAACTCCAAATCATGTGTGGCATAATTTAACTCGTGCGGTTTCAGTTGTCGCGAGGCATATGAAACAACTCTTCCATCCTGCATAAACACACTTCCAAGTCCTAGGCGAGAGGCATCGCAATACACTTGAAACTCCTTACGTATATCCGGCAGAATCAGCACTGGGCTGTAGTCAAACTCTTCTTTAACTCCTGAAAACTTGCTTCACATTCTTCTGTCCATTTAAATTTGGTATCCTTCTTCAATAACTCCGTCATTGGCTTCGCAATTTTGGAAAAATTCTCAATGAATCTTTGATAGTATCCTGCAAGTCCAAGAAAACTGCGGATCTCGCTAACTGAAGTGGGTGCCAACCATTCAGTGACTGACTGAACCTTGGTAGGATCTACTGCTACACCTTCTCCTGATATAACATGTCCAAGGAATCCAACTTCCTTCAGCCAAAACTCGCATTTGCTGAACTTGGAATACAACTGATGTTCCCTGAGTTTCTCGAGAACTAAACGCAAATGCTCTTCGTGCTCAGGTGAACTCACTAACAGATGGGTCCTAAGGGTTTGGGTTGGTAGTTTAAACTTATCCACGAATTCCCTTGATATGTATGAATGTGATGCACCAGTATCAAAAAGAACAAGGGCTGTAAAAGACTTAACCAAAAACTTACCAATAACCACGTTTGGCTGCTCTTCAACCTCCTCCACGTTGACGTGGTTCACTTGTCCTTTGTTGAATGGATTGGGCTTCTTTCCAGTGCTCCCATTGTCGTTTCCATTCTTCGCTTCAGGGCACTCCATGGCATAGTGTCCAGTCTTCGCGCACTTGAAACAAGTAACGTGGCTTAGGTCTCTCTTCGCGGGTGTGGCTAGATTGGAGCGGTTCTGATTGCTGCTTGCTCCATTCCCATTCCCATTCCTTGGGCCAATATGGTGATGGTTGCTTCCTCCATTATGGGTGTGACCTCCATGGTTATGAACAAGTCCTCCCGAGTTCGGGGTTAGGCGAGGCTTCTGCTGAGCTCCTGAATTATACCTTCCTTGTCCATACTTCCTCTTACGGCTCTCAATCTGCTGCTGCTTCCCCTCAATCATAAGAGCCTTATCTACCAACTCCTGGTAGTTGATGAATGTTGCCACCATCAACTGCATGCTCATCTCATCATTCAGCCCTTCCATAAACTTCTCCTGCTTTACGGTGTCTGTGGCCACATCATCAAGGGCATAACGAGATAACTTGCTAAACTCATCCGCGTACTGAGCCACAGTACGGTTCCCCTGGCATAAGTTGCGAAACTCACGCTTCTTCATACTCATAGCTCCAGTTGAGACATGGGTTGTACGGAAAGCTTGTTGAAACTGATCCCATGTCACCGTGGCTATAGGGTAGGTGAAAGTGTAATTCTCCCACCATGAGGCTGCTGGTCCATCCAACCGATGCGCGGCAAAACGGACCTTCTCAGCATCGGTACATCCTGCAGTGGTTAACTCCCTTCCAATCCCGTGGAGCCAATCATCTGCTACTATGGGCTCGGTGCTACTAGAAAACACCGGCGGCTGCAACCTCAGAAAGTGGGCTAAGTTGTCAACTGGTGGTGGTGGCGGTGGATTGTTGTTGTTGTTATTGTTGTTGCCTTGGTTATGAACTAACAACTGCATCAGGGTATTCTGCTGCTGGATCAACTGAGTGAGCTCCAGTGGGAAGGTAAATCCGGGGTCACGTCTCGGAGGCATCTGATGGGTTTAGAGGGGAGAGATTAGAATAGAATGAGGTCTAATGAGAAAGCACTACCCATATGCACATGAGACAAACACAAACATTTCACTCAATCAATCAAGCAGGGGCATACAATCGATCTAACTATTGTTACAAAAGTGCTCGGACTATACTATTTACATGGTGGAATACTACTACTGATGTGGTGGTCTACTAAAAATATTCTTCGGTTGAAGACTCCATGATGTCTGCTCCAGCTTCGTCTTCATAGTCATCATCGCTATTGTTGGGGTCCGAGTCGGTGTCGTCGATGATGATGTAGTCCTCCGGGCGAATCTCATTGGGTTCTTCGTCTTCTCCTCCTGGTGCGGGGTCTCCCAGGAATACTCCTAGCTTCATTGTTAGGTCGGCATTCTTATCCACTAGTATGACGATTTCCTCCTCATAATCTTCACGAGTAGCCTTGAGTTCTTCTTCCAGTTCCGTGATCCTTGTCATTGCCTTCTTCAGATCTATCATTCCTGCGCACATCTGGTTCTCCTGGCGACGAATATGTTGGTTTAACTCCTGGATGAAAGCTGCAATTGATCTATCCTTCCTGGTGCTGATCATCTCCCATTGCTCGTCTCAGCGCCCACAAATCTGGTAGATAGTATCCTTAAGCTCCTTCTGATAAACTTCTCCAATGCGTCCCATGGTGATGTGAGCTGCCATACTCTTTCCTAGACTCCGGGTTGGTGCATCGAAGGAAAACTCTATGGGCTTAGTGACTAGCGTGAATGTCCTTCCTGGAACTTGCACTTGAATCATCCATCGCTCCTGTTCTGGTAAAGTGGCGTTGTAAGTCCCGGTGAAGCTTGGTATTCCAATGTTCAGGTACCTAGTGACTTCCTTCAAGTGTCGTCCAAAAGGGGCGTCTTCATCCGGTTGTGCAAACTTGTTCCTCGCGTCCGCCATCCTAAAGAGTAGAAAATGGAGAGGAGTCAGAAATGAGAAGAGAATAGTGATCTAGGGCTTTTAGCTTAGTGGTCGTGTCCTACACTCAGCGTGTGCTCTGATACCATCTTGTAGTGACCCAACCTCAAACGATCAAGTCTTTGTACTTCAGTGGCATCCCTGGATCGGTAATGCTGACACACACAGTACTCGAGGATTTATAACAAAGTAGCAATCACACAATTATTACATCGAATGTCTCAAAAGAGAACTTATTACAATAAATATGGCTTAAGGCCATCTAATACGATAACAGCGGAAGGCTTGGAAGATAAAGTGAGTCCATCAACTCCAACGGCATAGCTGAGCTGCACGGCAACGACCTAATGAACCTTACTCCTCGTGTAAAAAGTCTGCAACATAATACGCTGCAGCCCGAAAACGGGTCAGCACATGGAATATGCTGGCAAAGTAACACAGTAGAGCAAGAACAAAATAATGCTATCACTACATGCATATTTGGCTGGTGGAAATCTCTATGGTTACAGTTTTGAGAAAAGACAATTTTTCCCTACAACAAAGGAATAGATTTTATTTAACTATCATGGTAGTTGAAACATCATTGAGAAGGTTCCTCCAACTCAATCCCAATTAAAGTAATTAACAACCCAACAATATTAATTTAGAGTGATGAGATACTTATGATACTCCAAGTACTAGATACTCAAGATGTCCATAACCGGGGACACGGCTAACCATGATTAGTTTATACACTCTGTAGAGGTTTGCGCACTTTTCCCCACAAGACCCGATCTCCTCCGTTGCATTTCCCGCACTACATGGTGTTTGAGAAACGGATGACCCAGACACAGTCTTTCAGAAGCATTAACCCCTTACTCCGGGCAGACCATACCAACCTACAACCCTCTACCTGCTGATCCACCTCTTCGGGAGCTTCACACAACTTACTCAACTATGCTAGAGCCCATAATAGCTTGTGGTTGCACACGGAAGTTTCTAGCATGAAAATATCTCAGTTCCCTTTGAGCCTGGGTGGCGGACCATAGGATTATCACACGGGTACTCCGGGATATCCTAGGACAACACTGGATTCCCTAGGTGCCCAACAAACAATCCACCCAGATGTGTATTCAAGTTGCCACCTTAAGTTGAACCATTAATTAACAATCTCACATCTATCATGGATTTCACTCACCCAAATCACGTCTACGAGCATAGCATAGCGATATAAGCAATTCGTAGAAGTAACTCCCAAGGGTTTGAATATAACAAGGCAATGGGTTCTACCTCATCAACTACTTCCCAACCCACATGTTAATCACATCCTAACCATGCAATTTTGAGGATTGGAACTAATGCATAAAAACTGGGTAATAAAGGGGTATGATCAAAGTGTTACTTGCCTTGCTAATGATCCGCAAAACCTAGGGATTCATAGTAGCACGCTTCGCACTCCGGGTGTTCTATCACAAACAAACAATAGCATACATAAGCAAACAAGCAAAGAAACACGGGTAAATCTCAACCAAGAAGATCTAACCAAAAAGTTCAACTTAAGAACTCCGGTTTGCAAAAAGAATCAAATCAAATAGAGCAACGAAACTCAAACTGCGAAAGAAACAAGATCCATTTACTAATCTGGACTAAGGTCAAATTTTATAGTAGCAAAAACTTGTTCAAGTTGGTTAAACGGAAAGAGGGTTTTGAGAAGAAGATCTAGGCGCTTGAATCACCTGATTCCCACAAACGAGGGAAAAGATAAACTAAAACGAAAATCGGATAAGAAATCGTGATTGAAAATAATCGCGAAAAATCCGAGAAAAAGAAAACTGACGAACAGGCTAACGAACGAGCGTTCGTTGTCTGCGGCTAATGAGTGAACTCCGTTCATTGAAACGAACGTACGGACAAACGTCCGCGAAGTAACTAAACCGGAATAAACCGGCGAACCGATCTATCCACGAAAAACTAGGGTTTCTAAAAAACTGAACCGGTTTTTATAAAAAACGAACAGTGCTATACCTCCGGCGAGGTCCGACGCGGGCAGCGGGGCGGCGGCGCGGCAGCGGGGCGGCGAGGTTGGCGGCTCCGGCGGCGGGGTGGCTCGGGGTTCAAGGGAGGGGGTCAGGGGCGGCTTATAAGAGACGGGGGGTCGGCGGCTTGGAGGAGGGGGCAAGGCGCAGGGGAAACGGAGTCCCGGCCGGACTCTGGTTCGGCGGCGGCGGCGGCGCGGTCTCCCGCTCGGAGACGAGGCGCGGGCGGCTTGGGCCGGCTCGGCTAGGCTTCGGCCTAGTCGGGCGCTAGAACTTAAAAAAAAATTCCGCCAGAACTAAAAAAATCCTAGAAAAAGAAATAAAAATCTAAAAATGCCAAAACAAATTTTCTCCGTCTAAATAAAATATTTATAACAGGATGAACATTTTCTTGGCCCTAAAATGCAACTTTGCAAAACGTGCAATTTTTCTAATTCAAATAAAATAGCAATAAACTCCGGATAAAATAAATATTTGATTTTAATATTTTCCCTCTAGTATTTCATTTATTTTGGAGAAGTCATATTATCTCCTCTCATATATTTTGTTATGAAATATTTTTGGAGAGAAAAATAATTAAAACCAAAAATCCTCGTTTCGATATTTGGTAAAGCCCAAATAGGAAAACAGGGAAATCCCCAACTCTCTCCGAGGGTCCTTGAGTTGCTTAGGATTTCGAGGATTGCAAAACGAAATGCAATAAAATATGATATGCATGAATGATCTATGTATAACATTCCAAATTGAAAATTTGGGACGTTACAGTCTTCTTCTTCCTTAGTTTGCTAGTGGCCACAACAACCATGGGCCGTATACGGACCATGGTAACCTTTACCCTACTACAGGCCATAGGATCCATGGGCCTCCTACAGGCCGTCGGATAAATGGGCCTCCAACAGGACGTAGAATCGGTGGGCCTCGGCCCGTCGGATAAATGGGTCCACATGGGCCGTAAACGGGCGTAATTGGTATCGAACCAACACGGTAACGGGCCGTTAACAGACCAGAAGACAGCAAAGGCTTAATTCTATCACATGAATAACGGGTTGTTAATGGGCCAGAATATAGGACGGGCTGGAAACGGCGCACCGGGTTAACGGGCCACAAACGGGCCGATTCTAGCCACGGGCCGAATTTTGCCCATTAGTGGAACATGCCAGTAATAGCTGGAAGTAATCGAGGGCCGGAAAGGAGCCCAAGAACGTATGGGTCGTTAGTAGGCCAAAAGCTAACACATGCTGGAAACGGCCCATGTGAATCATGGGCTGTTCATAGGTACAAAGAAATTTACTTTGCATTATGGGCTAGAGTCACCGTGGGCCACTCAAGGGCCTAAAGATCGGAATGCCTCAAATGGGCCAAAAGACGTCGTGGGCCATACATGGGCCGAAAGTGAAATGGGCTGGTGCTATATTTGACGGCCCACATGACACTATTGGGCCGATTTCGGGAAGGCCCTAACGGGCCGTGAGTTACCGGGTCATAAAATGGGTTATTTACGAACATACCGTTAACACGCTTTTCATGGGCCAGCCCGCTAACTTTTGACCAAGTCAAACAGGCCGGCCTTGGTAAGCTAAATGGGCCAGTAGTGGGCCATCGCACGTGTCGACATATCATAGGCGCCTATCTAACCCAATGACGAGTTGCCACGTGTTTCCGTCGGACAATGAGAATTTTACACGTGGAAAATCGCCATTGGTCCGGGCTGTTAACGGGTTACCGAATCCAAAACCGGACCTGATAGCTTAACGGCGACCCGTTATAGTGGATGCCACGTGTCGGTTACCCTTAACGAAAGCACTTCCAGAACGCGTCATTTATCATCATGGAAGTGAACACTTACATGGTGATAATTTTTGTATTGTCATGGAACACTTCTACAATAACATAGGTATGACTATCTTGATTCTGTCATAAAATCGTCATGGATGTACATACATGACAGAAAAGGTGACCTAATGTGACAAACACGTATCATCACGGAAGTGTATTTTTTTGTAGTGGATGTATCTAGCATGGAAAGCGTTGGGAATTCTCGGTTGTTTTCGTTGACGGGGAAAGTATGCCTCCCAAAATATTTTTTATCTCTCAATTTCAGCTTTGAGCTCTGGCACCTCTACAAATCTCTGTTTCCCTATGCGAAGGGCTTATCTATTTACTTTTATGCATTTTTTCTTATTTTGAGTCTCCATATTCTCTTACGAAGCACCAACTAGGGAGCGCTATGATCATACTTGTGCATTGGATGTAGCTAACATTCGAGTGTGTTTCATGAATGGATCAATGATTGAGCATGAAGGGCTAGGGATAACTTTCTTTAGCATTGATATTTTGAAAGACATGTTTGCTTGTTAGTATGCTTGAGTAATGATGTCTTCATGTCAAATTATAGACTATTGCTTCCAATCACTCAAGTCCAAATGTCCATGCTACAAAAGAAAGATTATATGATGAATATGATAGGTAGCATTCCACAACAAAAATTCCACTTTTAATTGCTACTTTATCATGATGAGTTTTATGAGGAAGAGTTGCTGTTATGATGCTAGGAAAAGTGATCGAAATTATCATTCATCAAACTTATGCACTTTGCTAGCACTCACACTTCATAAATTGTTTATTTTATCATTTACCTACTCAAGGACGAGTAGTTAAGCTTGAGGATGCTCGATAGGTTAACTAAATTTAGAGGAGGAAGAATGGATATCCGTTTTCAGGCAGGTTTAAAAAGGCCATGTGATGCTACAAAGTCAGCCAAGCTAGTATCAGAGGTATCGGTTGTCGTTAGGTGTCATGTACGTATCCTCCCAACATGGATTCAGTACAGGAATGACAAAGACGAAACCCAGTTCAACACCTTCCTCGACCATTTATCTATAAGTATGGCTATGTATGGAAACTAGTAATATCGTCTTGCTCTGTCCCATACTTTCTAGGTTGCTGATAATGAGACTCCCATAATTTTCAACAGATGACGTTCAAGTTGGTTAGCCAAGATGATGCAACCAGACAAGCTTGCACCCATGTTTTCAAGTCTGCTCTGCAATAGTATCGGTATAACTTGAGGAAAACTCACTTTGAAGGCAAGGCTAACAGTGAACTTGCCCAAACATCTCCAGTGGAAAATATATCGGATGAAGACTGGAGAGGCCTCGTTAAACACTGGTCTGATCCAAAGTATCGGGTACGTTATATGTATGTGATCAGATCACATGTTGAACTCCTATTTAAGCATGTGCCTCACAAATATATCTTCTTGTAGGTGAAATGTTCAAAGAACAAGGCCAACCGTACGATAGTGAAATTCCAACAGACGACAGGATCTTGTAGCTATATTGCACACTGCGAGGCTCTTGTAATTAGCTGTTGTTTCACTCTTTTCGCTATACGATATTATCAGATCTATTTTGACTTGTTCCAAATGCAGAGGAAAGCCTGTAAGGACCAAAAAGTACCTGAACCAAATGTTGTGGAAATCTTCAAGGACTGTCACACCAATAAGACGAAGGGCATGACTACACCAGTCAAAGCCGCTGTTGTAAGTCCTTAATCCTCATGGCTTTTAACTACTACTTACTCTGACTTGTGCATTGAACTGCATGGTTTGCAACCAATGTCTATTACTCTTTTCAATTTTATACACAATTCTCTTAGAGTATCATTGCACCTTACAAGGTTTAAAAGAGAGGAGTGATGTTCCTTTGATCGTGATCTATAATCTAGTTCTGTGCTGGACTTGCCCACACAACGTTACAATTGCATGTTTGTCTGTTCTCAGTTGTTTTGTGATATGAATGATTTCATACTATGCTTACCATATTGTAAACTTTGTCTCTTTATCCTTAGTTGTCTATACAATGTGAAGAAATAGACAATACATTAGCCATGGTACATGGTCATATGTTTGGAACCAGGTTTTATTATGTACTTTGCAGTAAAATACAACTAATATTTTACATGGGTTCACCAGAATAAGTTCTGTATATAGACCAAAGCTATTTTGTTTGGTTTTGTTGCCTCCTTAATATCTTCTATTCTGGTACTACTAATGTAAAAACTCAACTTTTCAGCAAGCTATGGAAAAAATGGTGGAACCGCCACCTTCTGAAGGTGACGAGGCAACTATAACTACAATGTCACCTCTTGCAGTAGTGGGTCAGTACCTGTCCACTAGCAGTGCCAGAAGCACGTTCCTGCATAATATTGGGTTGGTTGTTAAGTCAATCTCATCCCAACTGCCTCACGATCAAGATATGCAAGCTCAAAACAATGTTATATCTACGCTCCAGACACAAGTCCATTCCCTAACAGAGACCCTTTTTGAAACAAGGACAACCATTGTTCGATGTCATCAAGATATGCATGGTTTTGAAACCAGACTATCAGACTTTTGCTATGTTGTTCAGGAGCCTAGGAGAAATGAAGGCGAAGGTTATGGTCATAACATAACAGTCAGGTCAAATGAACCGAGCTTCTGAACTTCTGGTGGTGCATTTATCTGCCATACTGTTAACTTTTATGCCAACCTTCCTTTTGTTTTATGGTTGTAATTTGTTTTGTTGCGATACAAAATTTGTTCTTAACGTGCAGCCACCGGCTGAAGAAAATAGCAAGCCATTTTTGTATAGTGTAGGGTGTTCCCTATATTTGCACTGGTGGCGAACTTTGATGCCCAGTGGATGTAATCTGTGCAATCGCCTTAATAGCCTAGCGTTAGTTTCGGGCTTATTTATTTCCTAGTCTTCTTCTTCCCTAGTTTGCTAGTGGCCGGAACAACCATGGGTCGTATACGGACCATGGTAACCTTGACCCTGCTACAGGCCATAGGATCCATGGGCCTCCTATGGGCCGTCAGATAAATGGGCCTCCAACGGGCCGTAGAATCGGTGGGCCTCGGGCCATCGGATAAATGGGTCCACATGGGCCATAAACAGGCGTAATTGGTATCGAACCAGCACGGTAACGGGCCATTAACAGACCGGAAGATAGCAAAGGCTTAATTCTATCACATGAATAACGGGTTGTTAATGGGCCAGAATATAGGACGGGCTAGAAATGGCGCAACGGGTTAACGGGCCACAAACGGGCTAATTATAGCCACAGGCCGAATTTGGCCCATTAGTGGAACAGACCAGTAACAGGCCGGAAGTAATCGAGGGCTGGAAAGGAGCCCAAGAACGTATGGGTCGTTAGTACGCCGAAAGCTAACGCGGGCTCAAAACGGCCCATGTGAATCATGGGCCGTTAATGGGTACAGAGAAATTTACTATACATTATGGGCTAGAGTAACCGTGGGCCACTCAAGGGCCTAAACATACGGAATGCCTCAAATGGGCCGAAAGACGTCGTGGGCCATACATGGGCCGAAAGTGAAATGGGCTAGTGCTATATTCGACAACCCACATGACACTGTTGGGCCGATTTCGGGAAGGCCCTAACGGGCCGTGAGTTACCGGGTCGTAAAATGGGCTATTTACGAACATACCGTTAACAGGATTTTCACGGGTCGGCCCGCTAACTTTTGACCAAGTCAAATGGGCCGGCCTTTGTAAGCTAAATGGGCCAGTGGTGGGCCGTCACACGTGTCGATATATCATAGGCGCCTATCTAACCCAATGACGAGCTGCCACCTGTTTCCGTCGGACAATCAGAATTTTACACATGGAAAATCGCCATTGGTCCGGGCTGTTAACGGGTTACCGAATCCAAAACCGGACCTGATAGCTTAACGGCGACCCATTACAGTGGATGCCATGTGTCGGTTACCCTTGATGAAAGCACCTCCATGACGCGTCATTTATCGTCATGGAAGTGAACACTTACGTGATGATAATTTTTGTATTGTCATGGAACACTTCTACGATAGCATAGGTATGACTATCTTGATTCTGTCATAAAATCGTCATGGATGTACATACATGAAAGAGAAGGTGACCTAATGTGACAAACACGTATCATCACGGAAGTGTATTTTTTTGTAGTGGATGTATCTAGCATGGAAAGTGTTGGGAATTCTCGGTTGTTTTCGTTGGCGGGAAAAGTATGCCTCCCAAAATAT
The DNA here is from genome assembly GCF_018294505.1 of Triticum aestivum. Lineage (NCBI taxonomy): Eukaryota > Viridiplantae > Streptophyta > Magnoliopsida > Poales > Poaceae > Triticum > Triticum aestivum. The sequence continues at coordinate 386,963,213 of NC_057800.1, read as the reverse complement.
TTTTTATCTCTCAATTTCAGCTTTGAGCTCTGTCACCTCTACAAATCTCTGCTTCCCTATGCGAAGGGCTTATCTATTTACTTTTATGCATTTTTTCTTATTTTGAGTCTCCATATTCTCTTATGAAGCACCAACTAGGGAGCGCTATGATCATACTTGTGCATTGGATGTAGCTAATATTCGAGTGTGTTTCATGAATGGATAAATGATTGAGCATGAAGGGCTAGGGATAACTTTCTTTAGCATTGATATTTTGAAAGACATGTTTGCTTGTTAGTATGCTTGAGTAATGATGTCTTCATGTCAAATTATAGACTATTGCTTCGAATCACTCAAGTCCAAATGTCCATGCTACAAAAGAAAGATTATATGATGAATATGATAGGTAGCATTCCACAAAGAAATTCCACTTTTAGTTGCTAATTTATCATGATGATTTTTATGAGAAAGAGTTTTTGTTATGATGCTAGGAAAAGTGATTGAAATTATCATTGATCAAACTTATGCACTTTGCTAGCACTCACACTTCATAAATTGTTTCTTTTATCATTTACCTACTCAAGGACGAGTAGTTAAGCTTGGGGATGCTGATACGTCTCCAACGTATCTATAATTTATGAAGTATTCATGCCATGTTTACAACAATTTTATATGATTTGGATGGAACTAACCTGGACTGAGGTTGTTTTCAGCAGAACTACCATGGTGTTGTTTTTTGTGCAGAAATCAAAGTTCTCCAAATGCAATGAAACTTTTTGATGATTTTTTTGGAACAAAAGAGGCACTAGAAGCTTTGTGGGGGGAGAAGAGCCACGAGGTGGGCACAACCCACTAGGGCACGCCAGGCCCCACAGGTGCGCCCTGGTGTCTTGTGGTCCCCTCGTTGCCCATCTTCGCGTGAAACCAACGCCCAAAAATCCTATATATACAAAAACCTCCAAGAATAACCCTAGATCAGAAGTTTCACCGCCGCAAGCCTCTGTAGCCGCGAAAAACAAATCTAGACCCCATTCCGGCACCATGCCGGAGGGGCAAATCATCACTAGTGGCCATCTTCATCATCCCGGCGGCCACCATGACGAGGAGTGATGACCCACAACTATAGGGGATCTACTGTAGTCCTTTTGATAAGTAAGAGTGTCGAACCCAACGAGGAGCAGAAGGAAATGACAAGCGGTTTTCAGCAAGGTATTCTCTACAAGCACTGAAATTATCGATAACAGATAGTTGTGTGATAAGATAACTCGTAATGAGTAGCAAGTAACAAGAGTAACTAAGGTGCAGCAAGGTGGCCCAATACTTTTTGTAGCAAAGGACAACCCTGGACAAACTCTTATATAAAGCAAAGCGCTCTCGAGGACACATGGTAGTTACCGTCAACCTAGTTTTCATCATGCTCATACGATTCATGTTCGTTACTTTGATAATTTGATATGTGGGCATGGACCGGTGCTTGGGTGCTGCCCTTCCTTGGAC
>NC_057800.1:386957052-386961395 GCF_018294505.1 Triticum aestivum | reverse complement strand
ATAAGAATTAAGATAAATCTAACCATAACATGAAACATATGGATCCAAACCAGCCCCTTACGAAGCAAAACATAAACTAGGGTTTAAGCTTCTGTCACTCTAGCAACCCATCATCTACTTATTACTTCCCAATGCCTTCCCCTAGGCCCAAATAATGGTGAAGTGTCATGTAGTCGATGTTCACATAACACCACTAGAGGAGAGACAACATACATCTCATCAAAATATCGAACGAATGCCAAATTCACATGATTACTTATAACAAGACTTCTCCCATGTCCTCAGGAACAAACGTAACTACTGACAAAGCATATTCATGTTCATAATCAGAGGAGTATTAATTATCATTAAGGATCTGAACATATGATCTTCCACCAAGTAAACCAACTAGCATTAACTACAAGGAGTAATCAACACTACTAGCAACCCACACGTACCAATCTGAGGTTTTCAGACAGAGATCGGATATAAGAGATGAAGTAGGGTTTGAGAGGAGATGGTGCTGGTGAAGATGTTGATGGAGATTGACCCCTCTTGATGAGAGGATCGTTGGTGATGACGATGATTTCTTCCTCCGGGAGGGAAGTTTCCCCGGCAGAACAGCTCCGTCGGAGCCCTAGATTGGTTCTGCCCAAGTTTCGCCTCGAGACGGCGGCGCTTCGTCCCGAAAGCTTCCTCTTGATTTTTTTCTAGGTCAAAACACATCATATAGCACTGCCGTTTGGGTCATATTGGTGTAAAACGCATGAAGAAACTCCATACTGATGGACTTTTGGAATCACTTGATTATGAATCACTTGGTACTTGCGAACCATGCCTTATGGGCAAGATGACTAAAACGCCATTCTCCGGAATAATGGAGCGAGCAACAGATTTGTTGGAGATCATACATACTGATGTATGTGGTCCGATGAATATTGAGGCTTGCGGTGGGTATCGTTATTTTCTCACCTTCACATATGATTTGAGCGGATATGGGTATATCTACTTAATGAAAAATAAGTCTGAAACATTTGAAAAGTTCAAAGAATTTCAGAGTGAAGTGCAAAATTATCGTAACAAGAAAATAAAGTTTCTATGATCTCGTCGTGAAGGAGAATATTTGAGTTACGAGTTTGGTCTGCATTTGAAACAATGCAGAATAGTTTCTCAACTCGCGCCACCCGGAACACCACAGCGAAATGGTGTGTCCGAACGTCGTAATCATACTTTACTAGATATGGTGCGATCTATGATGTCTCTTACTAATTTACCGCTATCATTTTGGGGTCATGCTTTAGAGACGGCTGCATTCACATTAAATAGGGCACCATCGAAATCCGTTGAGACGGCGCCTTATGTACTGTGGTTTGGCAAGAAACCAAAGTTGTCGTTTCTTAAAGTTTGGGGATGCGATGCTTATGTGAAAAAGCTTCAACCTGATAAGCTCAAACCAAAATCAGAGAAATGTGTCTTCATAGGATACCCAAAGGAAACTATTGGGTACACCTTCTATCACAGATCTGAAGGCAAGACATTTGTTGCTAAGAATGGATCCTTTCTAGAGAAGGAGTTTCTCTCGAAAGAAGTGAGTGGGAGGAAAGTATAACTTGATGAGGTAATTGTACCTGCTCCCTTATTGGAAAGTAGTTCATCACAGAAACCGGTTCCTGTGACAACTACACCAATTAGTGAGGAAGCTAATGATGTTGATCATTGTGACGCCCCCGATTCAATCGTACACTAATCATGCACGCAAATGTGTACGATCAAGATCAGGGACTCACGGGAAGATACCACAACACAACTCTACAAATAAAATAAGTCATACAAGCATCATAATACAAGCCAGGGGCCTCGAGGGCTCGAATACAAGTGCTCGATCATAGACGAGTCAGCGGAAGCAACAATATCTGAGTACAGACATAAGTTAAACAAGTTTGCCTTAAGAAGGCTAGCACAAACTGGGATACAGATTGAAAGAGGCGCAGGCCTCCTGCCTGGGATCCTCCTAAACTACTCCCGGTCATCATCAGCGGGCAGCATGTAGTAGTAGGCACCTCCAGTGTAGTAGGGGTTGTCGTCGACGGTGGCATCTGGCTCCTGGACTCCAGCCTCTGGTTGCGACAACCAGAAAGAAAGGAAAGGGGAAAAGAGGAAAGAAAGCAACCGTGAGTACTCATCCAAAGTACTCGCAAGCAAGGAACTACACTACATATGCATGGGTATATGTGTAAGGAGGCCATATCAGTGGACTGAACTGCAGAATGCCAGAATAAGAGGGGGATAGCTAATCCTGTCGAAGACTACGCTTCTCGCAGCCACCGTCTTGCATCAAGTAGAAGAGAGTAGATTGAAGTCCTCCAAGTAGAATCTCCAAGTAGCATCTCATAGCATAATCCTACCCGGCGATCCCCTCCTCATATCCCTGAGGTAGAGCGACCACCGGTTGTATCTGGCACTTGGAAGGGTGTGTTTTATTAAGTATCCGGTTCTAGTTGTCATAAGGTCAAGGTACAACTCCAAGTCGTCCTGTTACCGAAGATCACGGCTATTCGAATAGATTAACTTCCCTGCAGGGGTGCACCACATAACCCAACACGCTCGATCCCATTTGGCCGGACACACTTTCCTAGGTCATGCCCGGCCTCGGAAGATCAACACGTCGCAGCCCCACCTAGGCAAAACAGAGAGGCCAGCACGCCGGTCTAAACCTAAGCGCACAGGGGTCTGGGCCCATCGCCCATAGCACACCTGCACGTTGCGTACGCGGCCGAAAGCAGAACTAGCCCCCTTAATACAAGAGCAGGCTTACGTTCCAATCCGGCGCGCGCCGCTCCGTCGCTGACGTCTGAAGTGCTTCGGCTGATACCACGACGTCGGGATACCCATAACTACTCCCACGTAGATGGTTAGTGCGTATAGGCTCGTAGCCAGACTCAGATCAAATACCAAGATCTCGTTAAGCGTGTTAAGTATCCGCGAACGCCGAACAGGGCCAGGCCCACCTGTCTCCTAGGTGGTCTCAACCTGCCCTGCCGCTCCGCCACAAAGATCCACACAGAGGGCCGTCGGGACAAAGGTCCTTTCAGCCCCCAATCCGTGAATCACTCGCGGGTACTCTTCGAGCTGACCCGACTTTAGTCACCATCTGTATAGTATGTATGTATGTATAGTATATACCCGTGATCACCTCCCGAGTGATCACGGCCCAATAGTATAGCAAGGCAGACTGACAAGAATGTAGGGCCAATGATGATAAACTAGCATCCTATACTAAGCATTTAGGATTGCAGGTAAGGTATCAACAGATGTAGCAACAATGTCAGGCTATGCATCAGAATAGGACCAACGGAAAGCAGTAACAGGCTACACTACTCTAATGCAAGCAGTATAGAGAGTAGAATAGGCGATATCTGGTGATCAAAGGGGGGGCTTGCCTGGTTGCTCAGACAAGAAGGAGGGGCCGTCAACTCCGTAGTCGAACTGGGCAGCAGCAGCGTCGGTCTCGTAGTCTACCGAAGAGAAGAGGGGGAAGAAACAATAAATGCAGTGCAAACATAAGCAAGACGACGCAAGACATGACAAAGAGCGGTGCTAAGTGTGTCCTAACGCAGTATGAGGTGATGCTGGCGAAGGGGGAAATCATCCAGGAAAGTATTCCCGATGTTCCGTGTTTTCGGGCAGAGGAGCCGGAGGGGGGAAAGTTGCGAGTTTGATATGTTAGGGGTGTGTGGCGGACGAACGGGTTGCGTATCCGGAACCGTCTCGTCGTTCTGAGCAACTTTCATGTTGAAAATATTTTAATCCGAGTTACGGATTAAAAGATATGATTTTCTAAAGATTTTATTAATTTCTGGAATTTACTTAATTATTTAATTAATTCGGAAAATGGATTTATGACGTCAGCATAATGCCATGCTGACGTCAGCAGTCAACAGGGTTGACTAGGTCAACCCTGACATGTGGGTCCCGCTGTCATTGACTAAGATTAACTAAAACAGATTAATTAGTTTAATTAGTGATTAGGTTAATCTAATCAGGATTAATTAACTTAATTAATTGCTTAATTAATTAATTAATATTTTAATTATTTTAATTATTATTTATTTATTTAATATATATATTTTTTAATTCTTTTTTTTTATAAAACCGTTCTGGGGCCGGGCCCCACATGTCTGTGGCCCATAGGGGCCTAGAGGGCGCGGGCGTCGGGACACAGCCCGAACAGGGGCGCACCCGACCGGGCATTGCGGGGCGGCGGTGTGGGGGTGAGGCCACCGGGCGCGACCGAGGCAGTCGGCACGCGTGCGGGCGCCGGGAATCGGCAGCGAGGGGCGGCGTCCAGGCGAAGGCCGCGACGC
>NC_057800.1:386778017-386956334 GCF_018294505.1 Triticum aestivum | reverse complement strand
GGCGGGTCCGAGGCGCACGGCGTGCGGTTGAGGTGGCCGACGCGGTCCAGGCGGCGTGGGGCGCAGGGGAGTGCGGGAGGGGCAGCATCGGCGTCGGGCCCGATCCCGATTGGATCGGGGGGAGAGGGAGAAAGCGAGTGGGGGGGCGAGTGGGTGGCTGTCGGTTAGGGTTTGGGGGAGGGAGTGGATAAGGAGGGGGGGTAGCGGGGTGGGCTGGCCGGTTGGCCGAATGGGCCAGCCTGTTGGGTCGGCTGGCTCGTGGGTCCTTTTCCCCCTTTTTTTTTGTTTTCTCTTTTGTAGTTTCTTTCTTTTATTTATTTTCTTTTCTGGTTTTAAATTTTAGACCCACATTATTTTTACTTAGTAAAATATGACAACAACTCCTAAAATAACGTTTCAAAATAACCCTCAGCCACAAAAGGTTTTAACCCAAAATAAATTAGTTTTGTGTTTTATAAAATACCAAGGCATTTAAAAAAATGTTTTTGCTACCGTTTAAATCATTTAGTGTATTTATACATTATATAAAAATGTGGATTATTCATCATAGTCATCTGTGCAATAACTGACACAACCCGGACATTTTGGTTTTTAATATTTGAAAACTTTTGATGTTTGCCTAATTTTGAATTTGAATTAGAATCGGTTTCGAACTAACGCAAGATTAGCATCAGTAATCAAGGTGACGTGGCATCATTAGTAGATGGTTGCTGTAGCTTAATTATCCGGGCGTCACAATCATGAAGCTTCAGATCAAGTTACTACCGAACCTCGTAGGTCAACCAGAGTAAGATCCGCACCAAAGTGGTACGGTAATCCTATTCTGCAGGTCATGTTACTTGACCAAGGCGAACCTACGAACTATGAAGAAGCGATGGTGAGCCCAGATTCCACAAAATGGCTTGAGGCCATGAAATCTGAGAGGGATCCATGTATGAGAACAAAGTGTGGACTTTGGTTGACTTGCCCAATGATCGGCAAGCCATAGAGAATAAATGGATCTTCAAGAAGAAGACTGGCGCTGACGGTAATGTTATTGTCTACAAAGCTCAACTTGTTGCGAAAGGTTTTCGACAAGTTCAAGGAGTTGACTTCGATGAGACTTTCTCACCCATAGCGATGCTTAAGTCTGTCTGAATCATGTTAGGAATTGCCGCATTTTATGATTATGAAATTTGGCAAATGGATGTCAAAACTGCATTCCTGAATGGATTTCTGGAAGAAGAGTTGTATATGATGCAACCGGAAGGTTTTGTCGATCCAAAGGGAGCTAACAAAGTGTGCAAGCTCCAGCGATCCATTTATGGACTGGTGCAAGCCTCTCGGAGTTGGAATAAACCTTTTGATAGTGTGATCAAAGCATATGGTTTTATGCAGACTTTTGGAGAAGCCTATATTTTCAAGAAAGTGAGTGGGAGCTCTGTAGCATTTCTGATATTATATGTGGATGACATATTGCTAATTGGAAATGATATATAATTTCTGGATAGCATAAAAGGATACCTGAATAAGAGTTTTTCAATGAAAGACCTCGGTGAAGCTGCTTACATATTGGGCATCAAGATCTATCGAGATAGATCAAGACGCGTAATTGGACTTTCACAAAGCACATAGCTTGACAAAGTTTTGAAAAAGTTCAAAATGGATCAAGCAAAGAAAGGGTTCTTGCCTGTGTTACAAGGTGTGAAATTGAGTCAGACTCAATGCCCGACCGCTGCAGAAGATAGAGAGAAAATGAAAAGTGTTCCCTGTGCTTCAGCCATAGGCTCTATCATGTATGCAATGTTGTGTACCAGGCCTGATGTGTGCCTTGCTATTAGCTTAGCAGGGAGGTACCAAAGTAATCCAAGAATGGATCACTGGATAGCGGTCAAGAACATCCTGAAATACCTGAAAAGGACTAAGGATATGTTTCTCGTTTATGGAGGTGACAAAGAGCTCATCATAAATGGTTACATCGATGCAAGCTTTGACACTGATCCAGACGATTCTAAATCGCAAACCGGATACGTGTTTACATTGAACGGTGGAGCTGTCAGTTGGTGCAGTTCTAAACAAAGTGTCGTGGCGGGATCTACGTGTGAAGCGGAGTACATAGCTGCTTCGGAAACAACAAATGAAGGAGTCTGGATGAAGGAGTTCATATCCGATCTAGGTGTCATACCTAGTGCATCGGGTCTAATGAAAATATTTTGTGACAATACTGGTGCAATTGCCTTGGCAAAGGAATCCATATTTCACAACAGAACCAAGCACATCAAGAGACACTTCAATTCCATCCGGGATCAAGTCCAGGTGGGAGACATAGAGATTTGCAAGATACACACGGATCTGAATGTTGCAGACCCGTTGACTAAGCCTCTTTCACGAGCAAAACATGATCAACACCAAGACTCCGTGGGCGTTAGAATCATTACTATGTAATCTAGATTATTGACTCTAGTGCAAGTGGGAGACTGAAGGAAATATGCCCTAGAGGCAATAATAAAGTTATTATTTATTTCATCATATCATGATAAATGTTTATTATTCATGCTAGAATTGTATTAACCGGAAACATAATACATGTGTGAATACATAGGCAAACATTGTGTCACTAGTATGCCTCTACTTGACTAGCTCGTTGATCAAAGATGGTTGAGTTTCCGAGCCATAGACATGAGTTGTCATTTGATTAAACGGGGTCACATCATTAGGAGAATGGTGTGATTGACTTGACCCATTCCGTTAGCTTAGCACTGGATCGTTTAAGTTTACTGCTATTGCTTTCTTCATGACTTATAAATGTTCCTCTGACTATGAGATTATGCAACTCCCGATTACCGGAGGAACACTTTGTGTGCTACCAAATGTCACAACGTAACTGGGTGATTATAAAGGTGATGTACAGGTGTCTCCGATGGTACTTGTTGAGTTGGTATAGATCGAGATTAGAATTTGTCACTCCAATTGTCGGACAGGTATCTCTGGGCCCTCTCGGTAATGCACATCACTATAAGCCTCGCAAGCAATGTGACTAATGAGCTAGTTATGGGATGATGTATTACGGAACGAGTAAAGAGACTTGCCGGTAACGAGATTGAGCTAGGTATTGAGATACCGACGATCGAATCTCGAGCAAGTAACATATCGATGACAAAGGGAACAACGTATGTTGTTATGCGGTTTGACCAATAAAGATCTTCGTGGAATATGTAGGAACCAATATGAGCATCCAGGTTCCGCTATTGGTTATTGACCGGAGACGTGTCTCGGTCATATCTACATAGTTCTCGAACCCGTAGGGTCCGCACGCTTAAAGTTCTGTGACGATCGATATTATGAGTTTATATGTTTTGATGCACCGAAGGTAGTTCGGAGTCCCAGATATGATCACGGACATGACGAGGAGTCTCGAAATGGTCAAGACATAAAGATTGATATATTGGAAGCCTACATTGGACATCAGAAGAGTTCCGGGTGAAATCGGGATTTTACCGGAGTACCGGGGGGTTACCGGAACCCCTCGGGGGATGTAATGGGCCTATTGGGCCTTAGTGGAGAATAGAGAGGGCAGTCAGGAGGTGGCGCATGGCCCCCCTTGCCCCAGTCTGAATTGGACAAGGGAAGGGGCGGCGGCCCCCTCTCCTTCCTTCTCTCCACCTCCTCCTTCCCCCTTCTCCTACTCCTACTAGGAAATGAGGAGTCCTACTCCCGATGGGAGTAGGACTCCCCCCTTGGCACGCCCTCCTTGGCCGGCCGCCTCTCCCCCCTTGCTCCTTTATATACGGGGGCAGGGGGCACCTCTAGACACACAAGTTGATCATTGATCTCTCCCGGCCGTGTGCGGTGACCCCCTCCACCATAATCCACCTCGATCATATCATAGCGGTGCTTAGGCGAAGCCCTGCGACTATAGCTTCATCAACATCGTCACCATGCCATCGTGCTGACGAAACTCTCCCTCGAGCTCTACTGGATCGTGAGTTCGCAGGACGTCACCGAGCTTAACGTGTGTTGAATGCGGAGGTGACGTACGTTCGGTACTAAGGACCGGTCGATCATGAAGACGTACGACTACATCAACCGCGTTGTCATAACACTTCTGCTTAACGGTCTACGAGGGTACGTGGACGACACTCTCCCCTCTCGTTGCTATGCATCACCATGATCTCGCGTGTGCATTGGATTTTTTTTGAAATTACTACGTTCCCCAACAAATAGGAGTGTTATGATCATCACTACTAGTTGGAATAGCTTCTACCCACTTAGTAACATAATCAACAGCAACTAAAATATGTGTATAACCATTATAGGAAGGAAAAGGTCCCATATAATCAAAGCCCCAAACATTAAATGGTTCAATAACAAGTGAATAATTCATAGGCATTTCCTGATGTCTACTAATATTACCAATTCTTTGACATTCTTCATAAGACAAAACATACTTACGAGCATCTTTGAAGAGAGTAGGCCAATAAAATACCAGATTACAATACCTTATGTGCAGTTCTATCTCCAGCATGGTGTCATCCGTAAGCCTCGGAGTGGCACTTGCGTAGGATCTGTTCCTATTCATGCTCAGGTACACAACGTCTAATAACACCACCTACTCCTTCTTTATAAAGGTGTGGGTCATCCCAAAAGTAATGTCTTAAATCATAGAGAAACATTTTCTTCTGCTGGTATGTGAAACTAGGTGGTATAAATTACCAACAATGTAATTAGCATAATCATCATACCATGGAGTATTATGAGAAGCATTTATGAAGGCTAATTGCTCATCAGGAAAGCTATCATCAATAGGCAGTGGGTCATCAAGAACATTTTCTAACCTAGACAAGTTGTCTGGAATGGGGTTCTCGGCTCCCTTCTATCAATAATATGCAAATCAAATTCTTGTAATAAGATAACCCATCTAGTAAGTCTAGGCTTAGCATCTTTATTTTCCATAAGATATTTAATAGTAGCATGATCAGTGTGAACAATTACTTTAGAATCAACAATATAAGATCTGAACTTATCACAAGCAAAAATAATTGCTAAGAATTCTTTTTCAGTAATAGCATAATTTCTCCGGGCAGTGTCTAGAGTTTTACTAGCATATTGAATAACATTCATTTCCTTATCAACTCTTTGCCCTAGAACAACACCAACAGCATAATCACTAGCATCACACATAATTTCAAAGGGTAAATTCCAATCAGGTGGCTGAACAATATGTGCAAAAATCAAGCTTTCTTAAGTATTTCAAATGCTTCTACATAATCATCATCAAAAACAAAAGGAACATCTTTTCACAAGATATTAGTGAGAGCCCTAGAAATTTTAGAGAAGTCTTTAATAAACCTCCTATAGAAACTAGCATGACCAATGAAACTTCTTATACCTTTGATATCTTTAGGACACGACATCTTTTCAATAGCATCTACTTTATCTTTATCAACTTCAATACCTCTTTCAGAAATTTTATGCCCAAATACAATACCTTCATTAACCATAAGTGGCATTTCTCCCAATTCAAGACAAGATTAATTTCTTCACATCTCTGCAAAACTCGATCAAGGTTGCTTAAGCAATCATCAAAAGAAGTTCCGTAAATGGAGAAATCATCCATGAAAATCTCAACAATCTTTTCACAAAAGTCAGAGAATATAGCAGTCATACATCTTTGAAAGGTAGCGGGTGCATTTCATAAACCAAAAGGCATACGTCTATAAGCAAAAGTACCGGAAGGGCAAGTAAAAGTGGTCTTTTCTTGGTCCTCTTTCGACACGGGTATTTGAGATAACCAGAATAACCATCTAGAAAGCAAAAATGTATATGTTTGGATAGTCTTTCTAGCATTTGATCAATAAAAGGTAAAGGGTAATGATCTTTTCTAATAGCTTTGTTTAATTTGCGAAAATCAATTACCATTCTATAACGTGTAACAATTCTTTGTGGGGTCAATTCATTCTTATCATTAGGAACAACAACAATACCTCCCTTCTTAGGGACACAATGAACATGACTTACCCACCTACTATCAGCAATAGGATAAATTATACCTGCCTCCAGAAGCTTTAGTATTTCATTTCTTACCATTTCCTTCATCTTGGGAGTTAACTGTCGCTGGTGATCAACATCTGGTCTAGCATCAGGCTCCAAATTAATTTTGTGTTGACATAGAGTAGGACTAATGCCCTTAAGATCATCAAGAGTATATCCAATAGTTGTTCGGTGCTTCTTTAGAGTTTTCAACAATTTCTTTTCTTCATGCTCTAAAAGGTTAGCATTAATAATAACATGATATATCTTCTTTTCATCAAGATAAGCATATTTCAAAGTATTAGGTAATTGTTTAAGCTCAAACACGGGATCACCCTTGGGTGGAGGGGGATCCCCAAGGATTTCAACAGGAAAATTGTGTTTCAAAACAGGCCCTTGATTAAAGAATATTTCACCTAATTCCTTTCTTTCATTCATAAACATATCATTTTCATGGTCTAGCAAATATTGTTCTAAAGGATCAGTAGGAGGCACGACAATAGAAGCAAGACCAATAATTTCATCCTTACTAGGAAATTCTTTATCATGGGGTTGTCTACGAAATTTGGAGAAATTAAAATCATGAGACATATCCCCTAAACCAACAGTAACCATATCTTTCTCACAGTCTATCTTAGCATTAACAGTGTTCAAGAAAGGTCTACCAAATATAATGGGACAAAAATCATCTTGTGGGGAAGCAAGAACAAGAAAATCAGTAGGGTATTTTATTTTCCCACACAAGACTTGAACATCTCTAACAATTCCAGTTGGTGATATAGTATCTCTATTGGCAAGCTTAATAGTAACATCAATATCTTCTATCTCAGCAGGTGCAATATCATTCATAATTTCTTTGTATAGAGTAAAAGTAATTGCACTCACACTAGCACCCACATCACATAAGCCATGATAACAATGATATCCTATTTTAACAGAAACAACAGGCGTGCCAACAACAGGTCTATGTTTATCTTTAATATCAGGTTTAGCAATTCTAGCAGCTTCATCACAAAAAAAAACATGCCCATCAATATTATCAACCAAGAGATCTTTAACCATATCAATACTAGGTTCAACTTTAATTTGTTTAGGGGGTGTAGGTGTTCTAGTATAACTCTTATGAACCATAGTTGAAGCTCTAGCATGATCCTTTATCCTAACAGGAAAAGATGGTTTCTCAATATAAGCAGTAGGAACAACAAGATCAACATTATAAGTAATAGTTTCTTCTTTGAATTTAATAGCTTCTACTACTTTTACTTCAATGGGAGGATGATATTTAAACCACTTCTCCTTAGGGAGATCAACATGAGTAGCAAAAGATTCATAGAAAGAAGCTACTATCTCAGAGTCAAGTCCATATTTAGTGCTAAAATCACAAAAAGCATCGGTATCCATAAAAGATTTAACACAATCAAACTTAAGGTTTATACCTTACTCCTTACCTTCATTGAGTTCTCAATCTTTAGAGTTGCATTTAATACTTTCTAAGAAATCCCATTGGAATTCAACATCTTTCTTTATAAAAGAACCAGTACAAGAAGTATCGAGCACGGATTGATCATTACGAGAAAGTTGAGCATAAAAATTCTAAATAAGAATTTCTTTTGAGAGCTCATGGTAGGGGCATGAATATAACATTGACTTAAGCCTCCCCCAAGCTTGAGCAATACTTTCTCCTTCACGAGGCCAAAAATTATGAATATAATTCCGATCACGACGAACTAGATGCATAGGATAAAATTTCTGATGAAATTCCAATTTCAATCGGTTGTAGTTCCAAGATCCAGTATCATCACATAGCCTATACCATGTCAACGCCTTCTCCTTCAAAGGTAAATGGAAGACCTTCTTCTTGATTTCATTCTCGGGCAAACCTGCAAGCTTAAATAATCCACAAACTTCATCCACATAGATTAGATGCATATCAGGATGCAATGTTCCATCTCCTGCATAAGGATTATCTAGCAGTTTCTCTATCATACCCGAAGGAATTTCATAATAAATATTTTCAGTAGGTGCAGTAGGTTAAAGGGCAACTATTTTCTCTTCCAGTCGGGGTGAAGATACCCCGAACAAGCCCCTCAAAGGATTATTTTCCATGGTAACAAGTGACAGTAAATTTCAACACACTATATAAATATTTCCTTACCAAAGGCGCTTCACTCCCCGACAACGGCGTCAGAAAAGATTCTTGATGACCCACAAGTATAGGGGATCTATCTTAGTCCTTTCGATAAATAAGAATGTCGAACCCAACAAGGACAAGAAGGAAATGACAAGTGGTTTTCAGCAAGGTATTCTGTGTAAGCACTGAAATTATCGGTAACAGATAGTTGCGTGATAAGGTAATTCATAACGAGTAACAAGTAACAAGAGTAACTAAGGTGCAACAAGGTGCCCCAATCCTTTTTGTAGCAAAGGACAAGCCTGGACGAACTCTTATATAAAGCAAAGCGCTGCCGAGGACACATGGGAATTACTGTCAAGCTAGTTTTCATCATGCTCATATGATTCACGTTCGTTACTTTGATAATTTGATATGTGGGTCAACCGGTGCTTGGGTGCTGCCCTTCCTTGGACAAGCCTCGCACTTATGATTAACCCCTCTCGCAAGTTTCCGCAACTACGAAAGAAGAATTAAGACAAATCTAACCATAGCATCAGACATATGGGTCCAAATCAGCCCCTTACGAAGCAACACATAGACTAGGGTGCTGCCCTTCCTTGGACAAGCCTCCCACTTATGATTAACCCCTCTCGCAAGTTTCCGCAACTACGAAAGAAGAATTAAGATAAATCTAACCATAGCATGAAACATATGGATCCAAATCAGCCCCTTACGAAGCAACGCATAGACTAGGGTTTAAGCTTCTGTCACTCTAGCAACCCATCATCTACTTATTACTTCCCAATGCCTTCCCCTAGGGCCAAATAATGGTGAAGTGTCATGTAGTCGATGTTCAAATAATGGTGAAGTGTCATGTAGTTGACGTTCACATAAAACCACTAGAGGAGAGACAACATACATCTCATCAAAATATCAAACGGATACCAAATTCACATGGTTACTTATAACAAGACTTCTCCCATGTCCTCAGGAACAAACGTAACTACTCACAAATCATATTCATGTTCATAATCAGAGGAGTATTAATTATCATTAAGGATCTGAACATATGATCTTCCACCAAGTAAACCAACTAGCATCAACTATAAGGAGTAATCAACACTACTAGCAACCGACAGGTACCAATCTGAGGTTTTCAGACAGAGATCCGATACAAGAGATGAACTAGGGTTTGAGAGGAGATGGTTCTGGTGAAGATGCTGATGGAGATTGACCCCCTCTCGATGAGAGGATCGTTGGTGATGACGATGACGATGATTTCCCCCTCCGGGAGGGAAGTTTCCCCAGCAAAACAGCTCCACCGGAGCCCTGGATTGGTTCTGCCTAAGTTCCGCCTCGAGACGGCAACGCTTCGTCCCGAAAGCTTCCTCTTGATTTTTTTTCCAGGTCAAAACACACCATATAACAGAATATGGGCATCGGGGGCCTGCTAGGTGGCCCACAAGGCAGTGGGGCGCGCCCAGGGGGTAGGGCACGCCCCCACCCTTATGGATGGCAGGTAGCCCCCCTCTGGTGCTTTCTTCACCTAATATTTTTATATATTCCAAAAATATTCTCCGTGAAGTTTCAGGACTTTTGGAGTTGTGGAGAATAGGTCTCTAATATTTGTTCCTCTTCTAGTCCAGAATTCCAGCTGCTGACATTCTCCCTTTTCATGTAAACCTTGTAAAATAAGAGAGAAAAGGCATAAGAATTGTGATATAATGTGTAATAACAGCACATAATGCAATAAATATCAACATAAAATCATGATGCAAAATGGACATATCAAGGAGGGAGTAGTCCACCCTCGGGGCTGAGGGTTTGTACTAGTAGCTATGTGTTTAATCTCTCTTTCTCGTGTTCTTGAGATGGCACAATCTTGATGTATCGCGGACTTTGTTAATATAGTTGGATCGTATGGTGTTTTCCCCTCTCTATCTTGTTGTGATGAATTAGTTTTCCCTTTGAGATTTCATTTTATCGGATTGAATATTTTTATGGATTTGAGAGCACTTGATGTATGTCTTGCTATGGATAACCCGTGGTGGCAATGGGGTATCATATTGATTCACTTGATGTGCGTTTTGGCACTCAACTCGCAG
Source organism: Triticum aestivum (assembly GCF_018294505.1). NCBI lineage: Eukaryota > Viridiplantae > Streptophyta > Magnoliopsida > Poales > Poaceae > Triticum > Triticum aestivum. Next base: position 386,946,107 of record NC_057800.1, on the reverse strand, counting down.
ATTCCCGATGTGACATTGGGGTAATCTATGCATAAGGGTTGATGCACTTTCTCGTCTTTGTTTCTCCGGTAGAAATCTTGGGGCACTCTTTGAGGTTCTTTGTGTTGGATTGAGTATTATGAATCTGAAATTGTTTGATGCATATCGTATAATCAACTCACGGATACTCGCGGTGACATTGGAGTATCTAGGTGACATTAGAGTTGGTTGATGTGTATCATATGGTGTTGTTTTAGTACGAACTCTTGGATAGATCGATCAGAAAGAATAACTTGGTGTTATTTTGGTATAAACCCTAGGATAGATTGATCGGAAAGAATAGCTTTGAGGTGGTTTCGTACCCTACAAATAATTTCATCTTATGTTTTCTGCTAGATAAAAACTTTGGAGTGATTCTTCATCGCACGTTGATGGATGCTTATATGATCCAATTATATTAGCATTCTTGAGAGATTGCAGTAGCGAAAGTACGGACCCTAGGCCTCATTTTCAAGCATCGCAGTACCGTTTGTGCTCACTTTTGCTACTCGTTACCTTGCTGTTTTTATTGTTACTATTACAAAAATCAATATCTACTATCACTACTACACTTGTATCACCATCTCTCCGCCGAACTAGCGCACCTATACAATTTACCATTGTATTTTGTGTGTTGGAGACACAAGAGACTTTTTGTTATTTGGTTGAGGGTTGTTTGAGAGAGGCCATCTTCATCCTACGCCTCCCACGGATTGATAAATCTTAGGTCATCCACTTGAGGGAAATTTGCTACTGTCCTACAAAACTCCGCGCTTGGAGGCCCAACACGAGTCTACAAGAACAAGTTGTGTAGTAGACATCACAGGAGGATGAGGCGATGCGTGCGGCCGAGCTGGCGGCTCAGGTGAGCTATGGGCGTATGCGAGAGAAGGCGAGGCAGCAGCGCGGCGAACGACGCGCGAGAGAGGAGCTGGAGGCGCGGGATGAGGCCGGACGCGGCCAGGCAGTGGGGACGGCCGGAGATGCACGAGGCACAACGCAACGTAGGTGTTAGCTACAAGACACACCATTGTCTGGGCGGTGTATGGGCATTATCTGGGTACTGTATGGGTAGTATCTTACCACAGTCTGGCTAGTGTATGGCTCGTGTCTGAGTAGTATACGAGGAGTGTATGGGGATTATACGAGGATTATCTGACAATTATTTGGGGCATGTATGGGGATTATCTGGCTTGTGTCTGGCCATTGTCTGATGCATGTCTGGTTAATGTACAAGGCTCCGAGCACGGTGAGCAGGAGCGAGGATGCACGCTGGGCTCAGGCACGAAGTCATGGTGCAGAGTATCCTCGAGGACGAGGGCGAGGCGTGCGGTGTCAAGGCTGCCGGCGAGGACGCGCCATCATGCGCGGCTGCCCCCAGGGGCGAGTCGATGTCGAACCCCCGAGAGCTGTCGGAGAGATGACGGCGACATCGCGATGATGACGACAAAAGGGTCCTGCCCGGACAGCGGTTCCAGCAACAGCGAGCCCCACGGTGGGCGCCAACTGTCGTGGTGTTCTCGCGGGGAGAGTCGCGTCACGGCAGATGCCACATGGTGGCTTGAGGTGAGGGCAAGGCTGCAACGGAGATCCGGGATGGGATTGGGCAAACAGCACGCGGTGATTTAACCAGGTTCGGGGCCCTCCGTGGGAGGTAACAACCCTAGTCCTGCATGTTTGGTGTTTATATGTGGTTTATATGGCAGTACAGGGTTGCTCCTAGAGTTGTATAGAGGAGGAAAAAGGAGGCTGAGAGCGCTCCTCTTCTCTGCCTCATGTGTGTGTGTGTGTGTGGCGTGAGAGCCTGATGGTGTGAGCGTCAGGGAAAATGGGCTCCCTAGGCCACCTTATAAAGGGGTGCCTAGTAGACAAGGGGTGGCCCACTTGGCCTAACTACATCGTTGAAGTGTCACATGATGCATGAACAATGCCAGCTGCTCATTTATAGTGCCAACCGCTCATCTATAGTGCTCCACTGTAGAGCATGGGCGTCCCATTTGTGCAGGTCCGACATGACGTCTCAGTTGACTTGGCTGGATTCCAGCCGAACGGGCTCCACCCGGACGGCTCTATCCAGACGGGCTCCACCCGGACGGCTCCACCCGACCAAGCTGAACCCGGCCAGATTCCAGCCAGCTAGGTTCCAGCCAACCAGATTCCAACCAAGCAGATTCCAGCCATGGAGCACTCCCCTGGCAATGTTTTGAAGCGTTGTTTGGCGTCTTGGGCCTACTTGGGGGTCACCCCCCGACATGCGGCTAGGGTTCCCTCACGTCGCTCGTGGGAGCGAGCCGGGAGGGTCGGGGGAAGAGAAGATTATGTGTTTGGGGCTTGAAGTGTGACTTGGGGGCGTCCTGACAGTCGGGATGGGTGTGGTAGATGGTGTCTGGATCAATGAGCATGTCCACATCATTATAGCAGCATGCCAAGAACATCACCCCGCTTGTCCGTCCTGATCCCTATCGGCCAAATCAAAGAAGATCGATCGAGACACCCGACAATTAATTGCAGCTAGCCAGGATGTCGGACTGGATGAATGTCAATCACTAGGTGGAGATAGATCATGACCGAGATGCTCTGATTCCTCTTCTCCTTTATCTGTGTGATGTGTGTTCCTCACGCACACACACAAAGAGAGAGAGAGAGGGGAATTACGACAAACCAATTTGAAGAGACATACAAAAATTAGCACTGTCGTTGTGCTCTCATTATCAGGTGATTGCTTCCCCGACATTTTCTAATGACTCCTCTCTTGAGACGTGCGTAGGGGCTTGCGCTGAGCGAGGGTGACGACAGATGTTGGTGGACCGTGTATTGGCGATTCATGCAAGCGATGACCAACTCGAGAGTACTCGCGCCTCCCCGGTGCTAGGAGGTCCTCCAAGTCGCACAACTCTAGCGACCATGGTGCCGGGGCTTGCAATCTGCACTGGCCACGTCGATTGATCTCCTTCACAGAGGCGGAGGAGCAAGAAAAGATCGCCCACAAGAGGGAAGAAACAAAAATGAGGGTCGGAGCGTGTGGCCGGTGGAGAAGGGGAGTCAAAGATGGAGACGATGGAGCGGTTGTTTTCTCGCTTATTTCTTCATTAGTATGCGAGGAGTTCAAATCGTGGGTGAAATCGTCACGCACGGGGAAGTGAAGGTTGAACCATTACCACTATATAGATCAGTTTTGAAACGAGTCCATGGTTCAGATTTTCCTATTTCTTTTTTATTTTAACAACACAAGTGAGCAAATAATTCGACCCATCGCCATCTGCGCTCGTCGCCAAAAGTAACAGCGCCCCTCAGCTCCAATCCCCCATCTCCAAGCCAAATCAAACCCAAGGAAAGCCCAAATAGAAAAGCGTGCTGTTTTTTCCTCCTCTCGTGCGCCTCCCACCCCCCGCGATCCCAATTCGATCCGCTCGCCCCTCTCCCGATCCACCCTCCTCCCCCGGCCGCCCAATCCGGCCGCCGCCGCCCGGATTCGCGCGGATTCGGCCGCGGACTCGCGCTCCCCGGGGTCGGAAACCCTAGATCCACCGCCGCCGCCACCATGTTCTGGCGCATGACCGGTCTCTCCGCGGCCTCGCCCGTGAGTTCCCTGCTCGTAGCTCCCCCAATCCCCCTCCGCTCTCTCAGATTGGTTCGTTCGCCCGTCCATATGTGCTGCGGTGGCTGCGAGCTTGGTCGTGGACCCGTTTGTTTAGATTGACACTGTGGATTGGGTGCGGCACTTGTTTGTGGGTTGTAATGCTCGCTTGCTCTTATTTTGTTCCCGGGTGCGCTGTGACTGCGAGTTGTGTGATTTTGCATTGGCGAGCTCGTGCATGTGCTGTTCTCGTGATTGGGTCGGGTTGCAGGGATGGAGTAAATGCCTTGGGTTCGGATTTGGTTATGTTTTGCATGCAAGTTAGCCCTGGGAATGACTCGGATCGTTGTGTAAACGGGGATGCATATGGCAAAGCTGCTGTGTTTCTAAAACTGAATCCCTGATCTGATGTGTGATACTATTTGAATAGCATCGTAAACTGAAGATTCATATGAGTTGGGTACTTACGCTGTTTTATGAAGAACTTCTGTGTTGTGGCTGGAACAGTGTGCCAGTGTAGCTGTTCCTCCCCTTTTTTCCATTCTTACGAGTTACTTGGCCTCTACTGATTTTCTTCTGAGATAATACCATGTTTGAGCAAAACGAAGTGCCTTTCTAATTCCAATTCTATTCGTTGATATTGTGTTCAGTTGCCTTCAAAAAAATCTTGTGTTCAATCATCCAAACTCAGCTGTAACCAGAATTGTCTGATAATTTTACTAAATGGCTCCATCATTCCATCTCATGGCCCACATGAATCATGAATAATAATGATAATTATAATATTATTCCATGGTCAATATAAATAATTTTTTATCCTCAATGATATCTTAATATATTTTCATAGTATTGTAGAAACAAAGGTTATGAATCAACTTATACCTAACTTAATATATTATTGTTTCAGGTGGATACAATCCTAGACAAGGAAAATTTTACACTTGAAGAACTTCTTGATGAGGATGAAATTATTCAAGAGTGCAAAGCACTGAACACCCGACTCATAAATTTGTAATTTCCTCGAGCTTCTGTTTTTAGCTTGAGGTTTACATGCGTGGCATGTTTAATTTATTGTATAACCTTACTATTCATTTTCATACCGTGTACTAGTAGAGTAACAAAGAAGAATTTTATACTTTTCTCTTGAGATAGCTGTAACCGTTGTAAAGGAAACGCAGTCGCTTATTAAGTTAAGGAAATTATGAACCAGTCTACATATATGAGACAAGTACAATTGTTTTTGCACTTAATAGTTGCTGTTTTAATCCCATCATAGGAAGAAAATCTGCCCAGAATTTGTAGTTTGTTTTTGGCACTAATGCTGGCAGTAGTGATTTCTTCTAAATAGATGGTTCATATAGTTCTTTTGTTTACAAGCAAGGATCACTATTTTCTGAGTATGCTCATCTTGAGGGTAAACTGTTTCTATTCCCACTTTCCATTTCCTCTCCAAATAGATGCCTAGTTTTTATCTATATTAACCTGCAAAGAAGTGAATCTGATGCCTTCTGAGCAAATACAAGTTATTAAACTAGTATTTTGTACTGTCAAACCAAATTGGCACGTTGAGTTTTCGTATAGATCATCTGGTTGTGAATGAGTGATATAGTAAATACCTATGTTGGCCTTCAGTTTCTTGACTGTTATGGCATCCAGTGTTCCTTCAACTTATGCTATTGGTATTTCCCAGCCTATAATGCTTGAAATATTTTGTGTAGCCTGCGTGACAAGGCCCAGGTGGAACAATTGCTTCGTTATGTTGTTGAAGAAGTTCCGGATGACGCTGAAAAAAAGCGCTCTTTCAAGTATGCCATTGGTCATTAATATTCATTACCTTTATATGTCAAGGGTTGAGTTTCCTCCTTTGTATAAATTCACCCATTCCTTGCAGGTTCCCTTTCATTGCTTGTGAGATATTTACTTGTGAAATCGATGTCATTTTGAGGACCCTAGTAGAAGATGAAGAGGTTAGAGTAAAAGCTTTCTTGTCCTTTTGACATCTTTGTCAGATATGTTTCATTACAACCATTCTAGCTAATTTTCTCTCTCTTAATCTTCTGCATTACAGTTAATGGATTTGCTTTTCTCATTTGTGAAACCTGATCATCCACACAGCACATTATTATCTGGTTACTTCAGTAAGGTATTTCATTTTATTTGGATTATTTATATCCGCATCATGGCATAAATTCGTTGTAGAAGTTCCCTGCTGAGGCTTGGTCTTGCCTTTTGTTAATCTGATGTTGAGATTTCATCTTGTAGTTGCTGTCATATTTATTACAAGGCTGAAGTCTGTTTGATTACTTATTTGTTGTAGGTGGTAATTTGTTTGATGCTGCGGAAGACTGCCCCACTAATGAATTATGTTCAGGTATTCCTTGCCCTTGTATAAACAAGGAACAGTTTATTAATTCGCACTTAAACTATGGGGTATATGTCCATTTAGTGTACTTTCTTTGAATATTTGGGCGGTTTGGTTAATCAAGGAAAGCTAATACAGTATTTTGCGCTGGGTCTAGCTTTCACGCGAACAATTTTCTTCTGTGGTCACAAATTTCATCCGACAAGCTTGATTCTTGAATATTTCAATGGATTACAACACACTCATTTTTTAATAGGAGCATCCAGAGATTGTTGTCCAACTTGTTGACCTGATTGGCATCACATCTGTAATGGAGGTAAGATGTTATTGATAATTATTATTACATTTAGTGGATTGATGTTTCGGCTGCTACAGTTGGTTGACGCTGCTGCCCCTGGAATTCTTCAGGTGCTGATACGCCTGATTGGTGCTGATGAGACCATATATTCAAACTATGCTGATACAATGCAGTGGTTAGAAAATACAGATGTTCTTGGAATGATCGCAGATAAATTTAGCTCATCGGTGAGTTGGGGAAATATATAGCACTAGGGAAATGCATTTATTTGTTTATCTTGCCTTGTCGCCTTTGCATATATCTGCTTGTATTTTCTGAGACATAATTGCATACAAACCTAGCATTTCATTTGAGAAACATTTTGTCTTGAGATATTTTTTACCTATATAAACATAAGCCTCCTAAATAACAATATTCAGTTTCTCACTGAAAAACTTTAATTGAAATGTTACTAGCAGAAATTTGACATACTGTAATATTGCCAAGCAGGACTCTCCTGAAGTGCATGCCAATGCTGCCGAAATTCTTTGTGCTGTGACTCGATGTGCACCTCCATCTCTCGCTTCAAAGATATGCAGTCCAAGGTCTCAATCTTAGAACTTTATTGCCGTCACAGTTTTAATCTTTATTGGGAAGGGGAAAACCTTTCAGTAGGGAAGTGCATTTTTTTTGGTAGTGGTGAGAAGCACAGAAAGAATATCCATGCATTTCTTCTAATCCTTTACTTGTAAAGAGTCCATGTCCAATTTATGCTTGTAAAGAGTCCATGACTAATTTTATATTAAGAGGCTTTACATAGATGGTTACAAAGCCCTACATTTACAAGTAGGTTTCCTTGTTGGTTTTCCTTTTTGGATCTGAAATATTTATGCTCTGTTCTATGCAATTGCAGTTTTGTTGGGAGGTTGTTCTGCCATGCTCTTGAAGGATCAAGACCCAAGTCTGTGCTGGTTCATTCATTGTCAGTGTGCATATCTTTACTGGACCCAAAAAGATTGGCATCAGCTTCCTATCAAGCATTCAGAAGCAACGTAAGCCATGGGGCATTGGTCACTGCCAGTCCTGAGACAGTTGATGGTATGCTCGAGAGTCTAGGTGAGTGTTGGGTATTTTGTGCAAGATTTTGTTAGGAAAACCTTCTTTAATCAATTCTAGACCTTGTCTACACTACACCGTGTGTCATGGTTTGCTAGATCTAATTTTGTTTTGAGATTTATTGTTATAGCTGACATACTTTTGTAGGTAATTTGCTGAACTTATTGGACACCTCTGCTGCTGAAAATGTTTTGCCTACAACTTATGGATGTTTACGCCCACCTCTGGGGAAGCATCGACTGAAGGTACTGGATGTTGCAAATCCTTTCAGTTGACCATTTGGTCATTTCAATCTTGTAGTGATTATTGTTGAGCCTTGAGCTCTTTGTTTCCTGTCCAGATGGTCTTTAACTTTATTTGTATTTTGTAAAGGTGCATAGTGTTGTCTGGACTGACCTACTACTCTAATTTTGGTGTGGTTACCTGGGGTTTAAACGTAGACGAGATGCATGCATGCTTGGATCTTAGTGTGATCAAATGCTATTTGTATATCATTTCTTTCTGCCGAGCCATACATTACGTATTAGTGTTATTTAGTACTGCATGCTCTTAAATTTCGGCAATGTTGTAGTGGCTTGGTAATTTCCTGCTCGCTTGTGTTAAACTGGACATACCCTTTTTTTTACAGATTGTGGAGTTCATCTCTGTTTTGCTGACAGTTGGCAGTGAAACTGCTGAACAGGAGCTAATCAGCCAATCGGCAATAAAGCGCTCCATTGACTTATTCTTTGAGTAAGATGGATATATTATTTCCTTTTGCTTCATCATCGTTTAAAGGGCTATCTCATATGTTTGTTAAACCACAGGTACCCTTATAACAACTTTTTGCACCATCATGTCGAGAATATAATTGTTTCTTGCCTGGAGGGTAAAAGAACAGAACTTGTCGAACATGTTCTTAATGAATGTGACATTGTTGGTAAAATTCTTGCTGCCGACAAGCTTTCTTCTTTGGCAACAGAATCTAATGGGGTAAGTTATATTTATTATGCTATAACAGCTTTGACTTGATACTACCAAGAATGCCCCATCATGCTTTGCCTCTTGTGTGCAGCCTACTGTGCCGTCTGAAGGGAAAACCCCTTCAAAAATTGGGAATGTTGGTCACATGACAAGAATAGCCAATAAACTCATTCAGTTGGGAAATAGTAACAGCACAATCCAGACTCACCTGCAGGTATCTTTCCTATTTGTGCATCCACTCAATACTTTGTAAGTGTGATTTTTCTATAGTTTTGTATGCCTTATTTTGACCTGGCATTTTATGTTTGAGTAGGGTAACAGTGAGTGGGTTGAATGGCAGACAGATGTTCTGGTCAGGCGAAATGAGGTGGAGAATGTTTATCATTGGGCTTGTGGGTAGGTTTTCTTTCCTTGTTTAGCATGCTATATCTTGCTTTCATTTTCTCTAAGTATCGCTGGACTTGTATGCTGCAGACGCCCAACCTCGCTTCATGACCGTGGTAGGGATAGTGATGATGATGACTTCCGAGACAGGGATTATGATGTTGCAGCTCTGGCCAATAACTTGAGCCAGGCATTCCGCTATGGGATATACAGCAATGATGACATTGAAGAGGTATACCAATGTGCTACTTTTGTTAGATTTTATGGTTCGCTACTATCAAAATATTCATTCCCTGCATCTTGCTATTGTTTCTACTGCTGCATTTTATGTGCAGACATGTTAATAATACACGCTGATCATTAATGCAGGCACAAGGGTCACTTGAACGTGATGATGAGGTATATTTAAGTAACCTATTGTTCTCTTGTTATTTGCACACGATTCTAGCATTCACTGCGATTAAATGTCGAGGCTTTCCTAAAAAAATGTTCACTGCAATAAACTGTATGTAGAAAAAGCCGACTATAAAGTATGAACTGCCGTGTTGTTTTAAGTTTGTTTGGAAACAACATTATGGTTAGTTTATCCACGAATGTATTAATGCACCGACAAGTACTCCCTCCATTCCTAAATATAAGTCTTTTTAGAGATTCCAATAAGGGACTACATACGAAGCAAAATGAGTGAATCTACACTAAAATATGTCTACATACATCCGTATGTAGTTTGTATTGAAATCTCTGAAAAGACTTATATTTAGAAATGGAGGGAGTATATTGTTTTCTTTTGAGTATAGTAATCTCTTATATTTGCCTTTCAGGATGTCTATTTTGATGACGAATCAGCTGAGGTTGTAATATCTTCCCTGCGTCTGGGAGATGATCCAGACGGGTAATTTGCTATCTTAAATTGTACTCCAGCACTTGATTTCTTCTCTTGTAGGAGGTAACTCATTGGCAATGTATTGTGTGTTTAAAAGCAGTTCCCTCTTTACAAATTCGAATTGGTTCACGTTTGATGGAGAGAGAGGTATCAATGACCGTTTAGCTGCCTCTGTTCCTTCGTCCTCACCCAACTCTGAGGAGGCTTCCCCAGACACCAAGGAAGCTGATGATGGTGAAGCAATTGGCACTGAGGATCAAATGGAAACTTTGGGTCTTGGAAATGGTCCTGCTAAGGAGGCCGAAGATGCTGCAGAATGTACCAAACAGACAAATTTGAGCACTGAGAATGAGCAACTAGAAAGTGCAGAAGGTACTGAGCGGCATCTGGATGTTTCATTTCATGGTACTGAAGCTAGCACAGACGAAGCTGCCTCTGAAGCAGCTGAATCTTCAGTCTCAGCTACTGAGACACAGGCAGAGAGAACAGTTGATAAACCAGCTGGCTCATCTGATTTGGACAATCCTATCTCTGAAGCTTCACCCGATCCTGATGTCAATGGGAGTGATTTGGCTGGCTCGGCATTATCTTCTGAGCAAGCTGTCCGTAACGAAGATGTGGAGGTACCGACCAAGACTGATGCAGTCGTGGATACTGAAATGAAAACTGATACAGTCGTGGAAACTGATGCAGTCGGGGATGTTGGAGTGAAAGCTGATGCAGTCGTGGAGGTACCAAGCAAGGAAGTATCTGCCGTGGATGTTGAAGCTAAAACTGGCGCAGCAGAAGCAAAAGAGTGAAGTGGCAGCTTATCTCATGGACTGAAATGGCATAGCTGACGAGCAATTATTAGTCAGACCCCTCAGAAGACAGGCAATCATCTTTGCTTCAAGTGCTCATCAGCCACAAGCAACTTCGAAGCAAACTGCTGTACAATAAGCAAGTGTACTATTTTGCCTTCCATTGTGGCCAATCACTGTACAAATGGGCACCATTGTCTAACTGCACGCGTACACTTCATCAGAAATTGGTCAATTTGCTTCAAAATTTACCCTCCGTTTCATGGGGAACAATTGGTTGATGCGAAATGTCATTTGGCGGTAGTCTCGTGTCTTGCGATATGTGAAAGCACAATTCTTTTTGGATGGCAACTGTTTTGTCTACTTTAGTCTTTTGTTTCATTATTAGGTTAACTTTGGAACTATAATATTTCATATGGTATATTTCTAGTTTAGCTATTGTAATTCTTTCTGACTCGATGTGCTTCAGTTCAAATAGAGCATGCTATTTTTTTAATGAAAATATTTCTGCTTGTTGCTTTAAATTGTTTCAGATCCAGCTTGTTAAACATGTCTTTTCTTGACCAGCTATTCCCTTAGTTGTTCTGAGAACTACCAAAGCAGTTTGCAAAATTTAGTTGAACTAGGTGGACTAGTAAAAATCCATGTATGATTTTTACATAAGATCTTAATTTCATGATAAGGCTAGCTCATGTCCTCTAACGTGAGAAGCTCAATCAGAGTGGAGCAGCATATTCATGCATGTAAGTGACCTTAGTGAAAAAAAAAATGATTTGTAGATTAAATTGCTTGGTCGACTTTAAACATTTTCACCATTAGCTTTGTATTGTTGAGGACTTTGTAAAAAGTTTCGGGCTCCAAAGTTGCCATCTCATAATTATTAAAGTTGTCATTGTGTTGTACCAAAGTTATCACGTGGCAACTTCGATGTCATTGTCTACCATGCGACAACTTCAATGGTGTTTTTTTTTCCTGTTGACACGTACACATGAAATCTAATATTGTGTTCTCGTAGAGATAACTTTGATTGTGAAGACTAAGTGGGATTAGTGGTTTGTAAGATAAAATATTGGCGACGGGGGATTTGAGCCTACATGAAGCCACGCATGACCTGATAACAACCCGTAGATGAAAACTAACATTTTGGCCCATTGTTATTACTACAATATAAATGCTATTTTCCCTTGATTTTTTTAGCCCAAATAAAAATCTCAGTGTTTTCTTTTCATGTGTTTATTTATTGCACCATTAACATGATGGGTGGTTTACCGACAAGAGAACGACACGCTGAGGGCTTGGTCCACTTAGGATACAACAGTGGTGGAAGAAAAAATGAAGGGCAAATGCGGTATCTTGCACGACGCAACTGCTGCACGACGCAATTGCTGCCATCAATGGGAGGGTGTCTCACACCTAGTGATAACTATAGCATGGGTAACTTAGTTACTAGCAGCCCACACTACGATTACTAACATGTCAATTATATAATTATCATGCTGCCTATGCCAACATGAGACAATTACAATCGTTAGCTATCCTCAATATAGTTACTAGCATGATACAACTATAATTATGAGTTGTCTGTCATATAGTTACCAACGAACAACAATAGTTACCAACATAGCGATTATGTAGTTGCCCAATTATTCGTGATATAGTTAGCAATATAAGACACATAGTTACCAGTTATTCATGCTATAGTTACCCTCATGCCAATTATGCAGTCACCAACCGTCAATTCTATAGTTACGTACATGATACAATTATAGTGCCTGTGATGTAGTTATCAACACGAGACAACTATTAGTTACTAGTTGTCCACGCTATAATTATCAACATAGCGATTATGCAGTACCCAGTTGTTCTTGCTATAATTATAAACATGAGACAACTATAGTAGACAAATATAGACATCAAAAACTTTTCTCGACCATTATGACACAATTATAGTTACCAGTAGCCCGTGCTACAGTTACCAACATGTTAACTATGTAGTTACTAGCTGCTAACTCTATAGTTACAACACGAGACAGCTATAGTTACCAACTGTCCATACTATTATTACCAACATGAGACAACTATAGTGACCTGTCTTCACATGCTACAATTTCAATATAGAGATTATGTACTTACCCAATTGCCCGTCCAATTGTTAGCAATATGAGACAACCACAATTATCAGCTGCCCATGCTACAATTTGTCTAGTGTGCAAGGTTGCAATCACCATGATAGTAGTGATGTAGTTACAATGTTGGTTGTGGTAATATCTAGATTTAGAATTGATAACTATACACGAGTATTTCGACAATCCACATAATATTTGCCCATAACAACATCTATATTTATACCTACTAATAAAGTACAGATTGCCTTTGCTCGTTCACTGTCAGCAATTTTGCATAGAAGTCCTTGCTATTTTAGGTATTCAACCCGCAGCCCGCCGATACGCCCTAAAATCATGGGAAAAAATATATGCCAGAGGGTAGATTCGAACCCATGACCTCTCATGTCGGACTTACCTAAGTTAACCAACTGAGCTATCACATGTTCATGAATAGACATGATGCATTTCTAAATAGTATTAAAGGTTACTTGCATGGCCCTTTTTTAATCAAATCGATGGGCCTATTTGACCATCAAATAATCATTGCTAGGCCTTTTTTTGGGTCGCGAGCCACATACGAAAAACATAATCTCCAGTCCAATAGGCTGTAAAGCATTGATATTTCATGTGAAACAATCCCATTTCGTTTCTTTAAGACGATTTCCACCAGTTTATATAGATCCACAAAGTTGGTTGTAATATCAACAAGAAAGCTAGAAAAAAGAAAGGTGACAACGGACAAGAGGGTGATCAAACCGTTGAAAAGAATGATGGATTGTGGATGTGTTGCACCATGCAAAGAGGGACATGTGGGCTGAAAGAATTGGCTTGACTACGAAGGATCGTGTGTATGTGGGCTGGAAGGAACATCCAAGGAAGGAAGCAAGAAGATGAATTCTAGGGCTGCAAAGAGGGACATATGTGTGGGCTAAAAGAAAAGAATTAACTTGAGTAGGAAGGATTGTGTGTGTAGGCTGCAAGGAAAGAAACAACTAGCTGTGTTCTAAAAGAAGTAACAATGATTGTGTGTGTGGGCTGGAAGGAACATACAAGGAAGGAAGCAAGGGAATTTGAACTAGGGCTACAAAGAGGGACCTAACTTGAGTAGGAAGGATTGGCATATGTGCTACGTGTTGGGGAACGTAGTAATTTCAAAAAATTTCCTACGCACATGCAAGATCATGGTGATGCATAGCAACGAGAGGGGAGAGTGTTGTCTACGTACCCTCGTAGACTGGCAACGGAAGCGTTGGCACAACGTAGAGGAAGTAGTCGTACGTCTTCCCGATCCGACCGATCCAAGTACCGAACGTACGACACCTCCGAGTTCTGCACACGTTCAACTCGGTGACGTCCCTCGAGCTCCGATCCAGCCGAGTGTCGAGGGAGAGTTTCATCAACATGATGGCGTGATGACGGTGATGATGTTCTACCGATGCAGGGCTTCGCCTAAGCATCGCTACGATATGACCGAGGTGGAATATGGTGGAAGGGGGCACCGCACACGGCTAAGGAACGATCACGAAGATCAACTTGTGTGTCATGGGGTGCCCCCTTGCCCCCGTATATAAAGGAGGGAGGGGGGAGGTGTGGCCGGCCCCTAGGGGTGCGCCTGGAGGAGTCCTACTCCCACCGGGAGTAGGACTCCCCCTCTTGCCTTGTTGGAGAAGGAAAGGGGAAGGGGGAAAGAGGAAAGGGAGGCGCTGCCCCCCCTTCCTTGTCCTATTCGGACTAGGAAGGAGGGGGCGCGCGGCCTGCCATGGCCGGCCCTCCTCTTCTCCCTTAGGGCCCATGTAGGCCCATTAACCCCCGGGGGGGTTCCGGTAACCCCCCGGTACTCTGTTAAAATCCCGATTTCACCCGGAATGATTCCGATATCCAAATATAGGCTTCCAATATATTAATCTTTATGTCTCAACCATTTCGAGACTCCTCGTCATGTTCGTGATCACATCCAGGACTCCGAACAACCTTCCGTACATCAAAACATAAAAAACCTAATTACGATCGTCACCGAACTTTAAGCGTGCGGACCCTACGGGTTCGAGAACTATGTAGACATGACCGAGACACGTCTCCGGTCAATAACCAATAGCGGAACCTGGATGCTCATATTGGTTCCTACATATTCTACGAAGATCTTTTATCGGTCAAACCGCATAACAACATACGTTGTTCCCTTTGTCATCGAAATGTTACTTGCCCGAGATTCGATCATCGGTATTCCAATACCTAGTTCAATCTCGTTACCGGCAAGTCTCTTTACTCGTTCCATAATACATCATTCCGCAACTAACTCATTAGTTGCAATGCTTGCAAGGCTTAAGTGATGTGCATTACCGAGTGGGCCCAGAGATACCTCTCCGACAATCAGAGTGACAAATCCTAATCTCGAAATACGCCAACCCAACAAGTACCTTCGGAGACACCTGTAGAGCACTTTTATAATCACCCAGTTAGGTTGTGACGTTTGGTAGCACACAAAGTGTTCCTCCGGTAAATGGGAGTTGCATAATCTCATAGTCATAGGAACATGTATAAGTTATGAAGAAAGCAATAGCAACAAACTAAATGATGAAGTGCTAAGCTAACGGAATGGGTCAAGTCAATCACATCATTCTCCTAATGATGTGATCCCGTTAATCAAATGACAACTCATGTCTATGGTTAGGAAACATAACCATCTTCGATCAACGAGCTAGTCAAGTAGAGGCATACTAGTGACACTCTGTTTGTCTATGTATTCACACATGTATTATGTTTCCGGTTAATACAATTCTAGCATGAATAATAAACATTTATCATGATATAAGGAAATAAATAATTGCCTCTAGGGCATATTTCCTTCAGTCTCCCACTTGCACTAGAGTCAATAATCTAGATTACATAGTAATGATTCTAACACCCATGGAGCCTTGGTGCTTATCATGTTTTGCTCATGGAAGAGGCTTAGTCAGCGGGTCTGCAACATTCAGATCCGTATGTATCTTGCAAATTTCTATGTCTCCCACTTGGACTAAATCCAGAATGGAATTGAAGCGTCTCTTGATGTACTTGGTTCTCTTGTGAAATCTGGATTCCTTCGCCAAGGCAATTGCACCAGTATTGTCACAAAAGATTTTCATTGGACCCGATGCACTAGGTATGACACCTAGATCGGATATGAACTCCTTCATCCAGACTCCTTCATTTGCTACTTCCGAAGCAGCTATGTACTCTGCTTCACATGTAGATCCCGCCACGACGCTTTGTTTAGAACTGCACCAATTGACTGCTCCACCGTTCAGTATAAACACGTATCCGGTTTGCGATTTAGAATCGTCCGGATCAGTGTCAAAGCTTGCATCAACATAACCATTTACGATGAGCTCTTTGTCACCTCCATATACGAGAAACATATCCTTAGTCCTTTTCAGGTACTTCAGGATGTTCTTGACCGCTGTCCAGTGATCCACTCCTGGATTACTTTGTTACCTCCCTGCTAGACTTATAGCAAGGCACACATCAGGTCTGGTACACAACATTGCATACATGATAGAGCCTATGGCTGAATCATAGGGAACATCTTTCATGTTCTCTCTATCTTCTGCGGTGGTCGGGCATTGAGTCTTACTCAACTTCACACCTTGTAACACAGGCAAGAACCCTTTCTTTGCTTGATCCATTTTGAACTTCTCCAAAACTTTGTCAAGGTATGTGCTTTGTGAAAGTCCAATTAAGCATCTTGATTTATCTCTATAGATCTTAATGCCCAATATGTAAGCAGCTTCACTGAGGTCTTTCGAAAAACTCTTATTCAAGTATCCCTTTATGCTATCCAGAAATTCTATATCATTCCCAATTAGTAATATGTCATCCACATATCATATCAGAAATGCTACAGAGTTCCCACTCACTTTCTTGTAAATACAGGCTTCTCCAAAAGTTTGTACAAAACCAAATGCTTTGATCACACTATCAAAGCGTTTATTCCAACTCCGAGAGGCTTGCACCAGTCCATAAATGGATCGCTGGAGCTTGCACACTTTGTTAGCTCCCTTTGGATCGACAAAACCTTCTGGTTGCATCATATACAACTCTTCTTCCAGAAATCCATTCAGGAATGCAGTTTTGACATCCATCTACCAAATTTCATAATCATAAAATGCGGCAATTGCTAACATGATTCGGACAGACTTAAGCATCGCTATGGGTGAGAAGGTCTCATCGTAGTCAATCCCTTGAACTTGTTGAAAACCTTTGGCAACAAGTCAAGCTTTGTAGACAGTAACATTACCGTCAGCGTCAGTCTTCTTCTTGAAGATCCATTTATTCTCAATTGCTTGCTGATCAACGGGCAAGTCAACCAAACTCCACACTTTGTTCTCATACATGGATCCCATCTCAGATTTCATGGCTTCTAGCCATTTTGCGAAATCTGGGCTCACCATCGCTTCTTCATAGTTCGTAGGTTCATCATGATCTAGTAGCATGACTTCCAGAACAGGATTACCATACCACTCTGGTGCGGATCTTACTCTGGTTGATCTACGAGGTTCGGTAGTAACTTGATCTGAAGTTTCATGATCATTATCATTAGCTTCCTCACTAATTGGTATAGGTGTCACAGAAACTGGTTTCTGTGCTGTACTACTTTCCAATAAGGGAGCAGGTACAGTTACCTCATCAAGTTCTACTTTCCTCCCATTCACTTCTTTCGAGAGAAACTCCTTCTCTAGAAAACTTAGCAACGAATGTCTTGCCTTCGGATCTGTGATAAAAGGTGTACCCAACAGTCTCCTTTGGGTATCCTATGAAGACACATTTCTCCTATTTGGGTTCGAGCTTATTAGATTGAAGCTTTTTCACATAAGCATCGCAACCCCAAACTTTTAGAAATGACAACTTTGGTTTCTTTCCAAACCACAGTTCATAAGGCGTCATTTCAACGGATTTCGATGGTGCCCTATTTAACATGAATGCAGCCGTCTCTAAAGCATAACCCCAAAACAATAGCGGTAAATCAGTAAGAGACATCATAGATCGCACCATATCTAATAAAGTACGATTACGACGTTCGGACACACCATTACGCTGTGGTGTTCCGGGTGGCGTGAGTTGCGAAACTATTCCATATTGTTTCAAATGTAGACCAAACTCGTAACTCAAATATTCTCCTTCATGATCAGATCGTAGAAACTTTATTTTCTTGTTACGATGATTTTCAACTTCACTCTGAAATTCTTTGAACTTTTCAAATGTTTCAGACTTATGCTTCATTAAGTAGATATACCCATATCTGCTTAAATCATCTGTGAAGGTGAGAAAATAACGATATCCACCACGAGCCTCAACATTCATCGGACCACATACATCTGTATGTATGATTTCCAACAAATCTGTTGCTCTCTCCATAGTACCGGAGAACGTCGTTTTAGTCATCTTGCCCATGAGGCACGGTTCACAAGTACCAAGTGATTCATAATCAAGTGATTCCAAAAGTCCATCAGTACGGAGTTTCTTCATGCGCTTTACACCGATATGACCTAAACGGCAGTGCCACAAATAAGTTGCACTATCATTATCAACTCTGCATCTTTTGGCTTCAACATTATGAATATGTGTATCACTACTATCGAGATTCATCAAAAATAGACCACTCTTCAAGGGTGCATAACCATAAAAGGTATTACTCATATAAATAGAACAACCATTATTCTCTGATTTAAATGAATAACCGTCTCGCATCAAACAAGATCCAGATATAATGTTCATGCTTAACGCTGGCACCAAATAACAATTATTTAGGTCTAATACTAATCCTGAAGGTAGATGTAGAGGTAGCGTGCCGATCGCGATCACATCGACTTTGGAACCATTTCCCACGCGCATCGTCACCTCGTCCTTTGCCAGTGTTCGCTTAATCCGTAGTCCCTGTTTCGAGTTGCAAATATTAGCAACAAAACCAGTATCAAATACCCAGGTGCTACTCCGAGCTCTAGTAAGGTACACATCAATAACATGTATATCACATATACCTTTGTTCACCTTGCCATCCTTCTTATCCGCCAAATACTCGGTGCAGTTCCGCTTCCAGTGTCCAGTCTGCTTGCAGTAGAAGCACTCAGTTTCAGGCTTAGGTCCACATTTGGGTTTCTTCTCCTGAGCAGCAACTTGCTTGCTGTTCTTCTTGAAGTTCCCCTTCTTCCCTTTGCCCTTTTTCTTGAAACTGGCGGTCTTGTTGACCATCAACACTTGATGCTCCTTCTTGATTTCTACCTCCGCAGCTTTTAGCATTGCGAAGAGCTCGGGAATCGTCTTATCCATCCCTTGCATGTTATAGTTCATCACGAAGCTCTTGTAGCTTGGTGGCAGTGATTGAAGAACTCTGTCAATGACACTATCAACAGGAAGATTAACTCCTAGTTGAGTCAAGTGATTATGATACCCAGACATTTTGAGTATATGTTCACTGAAAGAACTATTCTCCTCCATCTTGCAGCTATAGAACTTATTGGAGACTTCATATCTCTCAATCCGGGCATTTGCTTGAAATAGTAACTTCAACTCCTGGAACATCTCATATGCTCCATGACGTTCAAAACATCGTTGAAGTCCCGATTCTAAGCCGTAAAGCATGGCACACTGAACTATCGAGTAGTCATCAACTTTGCTCTGCCAGACGTTCATAACATCTGGTGTTGCTCCAGCAGTAGGCCTGGCACCCAGCAGTGCTTCCAGGACGTAATTCTTCTGTCCAGCAATGAGAATAATCCTAAAGTTACGGACCCAGTTCGTGTAATTGCTACCATCATCTTTCAACTTTGCTTTCTCAAGGAACGCATTAAAATTCAACGGAACAACAGCACGGGCCATCTATCTACAATCAAACATAGACAAGCAAGATACTATCAGGTACTAAGTTCATGATAAATTTAAGTTCAATTAATCATATTACTTAAGAACTCCCACTTAGAAAGACATCCCTCTAATCTTCTAAGTGATCACGTGATCCAAATCAACTAAACCATAACCGATCATCACGTGAAATGGAGTAGCTTTCAATGGTGAACACCAATATGTTGATCATATCTACTATATGATTCACGCTCGACCTTTCGGTCTCAGTGTTCCGAGGCCATATCTGCATATGCTAGGCTCGTCAAGTTTAACCTGAGTATTCTCCGTGTGCAAAACTGGCTTGCACCCGTTGTAGATGGACGTAGAGCTTATCACACCCGATCATCACGTGGTGTATGGGCACGATGAATTTTGGCAATGGTGCATACTCAGGGAGAACACTTTTATCTTGAAATTTATGAGAGATCATCTTATAATGCTACCGCCAATTAAAGCAAGATAAGATGCATAAAAGATAAACATCACATGCAATCAATATAAGTGATATGATATGGCCATCATCATCTTGTACTTGTGATCTCCATCTCCGAAGTACCGTCATGATCACCATCGTCACCGGCGCGACACCTTGATCTCCATCGTAGCATCGTTGTCGTCTCGCCAATCTTATGCTTCAACGATTATCGCTACCGCTTAGTGATAAAGTAAAGCATTACACGACGATTGCATTGCATACAATAAAGCGACAACCATATGGCTCATGCCAGTTGCCGATAACTTGGTTACAAAACATGATCATCTCATACAATAAAATATAACATCATGTCTTGACCATATCACATCACAACATGCCCTGCAAAAACAAGTTAGACGTCCTCTACTTTGTTGTTGCAAGTTTTACGTGGCTGCTACGGGCTTAGCAAGAACCGTTCTTACCTACGCAACAAAACCACAATGATAGTTTGTCAAGTTGGTGCCGTTTTAACCTTCGCAAGGACCGGGCGTAGCCACACTCGGTTCAACTAAAGTTGGAGAAACTGACACCCGCCAGCCACCTGTGTGCAAAGCACGACGGTGAAACCAGTCTCGCGTAAGCGTACGCGTAATGTCGGTCCGGGCCGCTTCGTCCAACAATACCGCCGAACCAAAGTATGACATGCTGGTAAGCAGTATGACTCATATCGCCCACAACTCACTTGTGTTCTACTCGTGCATAACATCAACGCATAAAACCTGGCTCGGATGCCACTATTGGGGAACGTAGTAATTTCAAAAAATTTCCTACGCACACGCAAGATCATGGTGATGCATAGCAACGAGAGGGGACAGTGTTGTCTACGTACCCTCGTAGACCGGCAACGGAAGCGTTGACACAACGTAGAGGAAGTAGTTGTACGTCTTCCCGATCCGACCGATCCAAGTACCGAACGTACGACACCTCCGAGTTCTGACACGTTCAACTCAGTGACGTCCCTCGAGCTCCGATCCAGCCGAGTGTTGAGGGAGAGTTTCGTCAGCACGACGGCGTGATGACGGTGATGATATTCTACCGACGCAGGGCTTCGCCTAAGCACCGCTACGATATGACCGAGGTGGAATATGGTGAAAGGGGGCACCACACACGGCTAAGGAACGATCACGAAGATTAACTTGTGTGTCATGGGGTGCCCCCTTGCCCCCGTATATAAAGGAGGGAGGGGGAAGGTGCGGCCGGCCCCTAGGGGTGCGCCTGGAGGAGTCCTACTCCCACCGGGAGTAGGACTCCCCCCTCTTGCCTTGTTGGAGAAGGAAAGAGGAAGGGGAAAGAGGAAAGGGGGGCGCTGCCCCCCCCTTCCTTGTCCTATTCGGACTAGGGGGGAGGGGAGCGCGGCCTGCCCTGGCCGGCCCTCCTCTTCTCCCTTAGGGCCCATGTAGGCCCATTAACCCCCCCGGGGGGGGGGGGGTTCCAGTAACCCCCCGGTACTCCAGTAAAATCCTGATTTCACCCGGAACAATTCCGATATCCAAATATAGGCTTCCAATATATCAATCTTTATGTATCGACCATTTCAAGACTCCTCGTCATGTTCGTGATCACATCCGGGACTCCGAACAACCTTCGGTACATCAAAACACAAAAAACCTAATTACGATCGTCACCGAACTTTAAGCGTGCGGACCCTACGGGTTCGAGAACTATGTAGACATGACCGAGACACGTCTCCGGTCAATAACCAATAGCGGAACTTGGATACTCATATTGGTTCCTACATATTCTATGAAGATCTTTTATCGGTCAAACCGCATAACAACATACATTGTTCCCTTTGTCATCGGAATGTTACTTGCCCGAGATTCGATCGTCGGTATTCCAATACCTAGTTCAATCTCGTTACCGGCAAGTCTCTTTACTCGTTCCGTAATACATCATTCCGCAACTAACTCATTAGTTGCAATGCTTGCAAGGCTTAAGTGATGTGCATTATCGAGTGGGCCCAGAGATACCTCTCCGACAATCGGAGTGACAAATCCTAATCTCGAAATACGCCAACCCAACAAGTACCTTCGGAGACACCTGTAGAGCACCTTTATAATCACCCAGTTACGTTGTGACATTTGGTAGCACACAAAGTGTTCCTCCGGTAAATGGGAGTTGCATAATCTCATAGTCATAGGAACATGTGTAAGTTATGAAGAAAGCAATAACAACAAACTAAATGATCAAGTGCTAAGCTAACGGAATGGGTCAAGTCAATCACATCATTCTCCTAATGATGTGATCCCATTAATCAAATGACAACTCATGTCTATGGTTAGGAAACATAACCATCTTCGATCAACGAGCTAGTCAAGTAGAGGCATACTAGTTCTATGTATTCACACATGTATTATGTTTCCGGTTAATACAATTCTAGCATGAATAATAAACATTTATCATGATATAAGGAAATAAATAATTGCCTCTAGGGCATATTTCCTTCACTATGATGGACAACACATGGTACAATTTTGATCTGCTCGACGTGTTGTGGATGACGTTGGTGTTTGACCCTCTCGGCATGATTCATGGCCCCGCCGATGTCGCCAACGGTCGACCCGCTCGGCGTTCTTTGGTCGGATCGTCTTCAACAACTCCAACCCACGTGGCCTAGAGGCTTGCAGCCTTGCAATCTTTAGCCACGACATGCATGCAATACTGGTTACCGGAGTCTCAACATGTAAATGCACGACTTGACTGCCCATCCATACCCTAGAATTGTCACCTTTCATGTTCTACTAAGGAGAGATAAACAAAAGCCACACCCACTACTCGGTTCTTACCCCAATGTTGTTGGGGAACATAGTAATAATTCAAACTATGTGTCACCAAGATCAATCTAGGAGATGCTAGCTACGAGAGAGAGGGAGTGCATCTTCATATCCTTGAAGATCGCTAAGCGGAAGCGTTACAAGAATGCGGTTGATGGAGTCGTACTCGCGGCGATTCAAATCATGGAAGATCCAATCCAAGCGCCGAACGGACGACGCCTCCGCGTTCAACACACGTACAGTCCGAAGACGTCTCCTCCTTCTTGATCCAGCAAGGGGAGAGGAGAAGTTGAGGGAGAACTCCGGCAACACGATGGCGTGGTGGTGGTGGAGCTCATGGTTCTCCAGCAGGGCTTCGCCAAGCACTACGAAGGAGGAGGAGGTGTAGGAGGAGGGAGGGGTTGCACCTGGGAAGGGGTGTGGCTGCCCTACCACCCCCACTATTTATAGGGGAAGGGAAGAGGGGGGAGACTTGCCCCCCAACAAGGTGGGAGGCGCCCCCTCCCCTAGGGTTTGCAACCCTAGGCGCCTTGGGACCTTGGGGGGCGCACCAGCCCACTAGGGGGCTGGTTCCCTTCCATATTCAACCCATTAAGTCCTCCAGGCAGGTGGCCCCACCCGGTGGACCCCCGGACACCTTTCGATGGTCCCGGTACAATACCGATAACCCCTGAAACCATTCCAACGATTGAAACTGGACTTCCCATATATAAATCTTCACCTCCAGACCATTCCGGAACTCCTTATGATGTCCGGGATCTCATCCGGGACTCCGAACAACCTTCGGTAACCACGTATAATTTCCCATAACAACTCTAGCGTCACCGAACCTTAAGTGTGTAGACCCTACGTGTTCGGGAACCATGCAGACATGACCGAGACATCTCTCCGACCAATAACCAACAGTGGGATCTGGATACCCATGTTGGCTCCCACATGTTCCACGATGATCTCATCGGATGAACCACGATGTCGGGGATTCAATCAACCCCGTATACAATTCCCTTTGTCCATTGGTATGTTACTTGCCCAAGATTCGATCATCGGTATCCCCATTCATCGTTCAATCTCGTTACCGGCAAGTCTCTTTACTCGTTCCGTAACGCATGATCCCGTGGCTAAATCCTTAGTCACATTGAGCTCATTATGATGATGCATTACCGAGTGGGCTCAGAGATGCCTCTCCGTCATATAGAGTGACAAATCCCAGTCTCGATTCGTGCCAACCCAACAGAAACTTTCGGAGATACTTGTAGTGCACCCTTATAGCCACCCAGTTACGTTGTGACGTTTGATACACCAAAAGCACTCCTATGGTATCCAGGAGTTGCACAATCTCATGGTCTAAAGAAATGATACTTGACATTAGAAAAGCTCTAGAAAAAGAACTACACCATCTTGTGCTATGCTTAGGATTGGGTCTTGTCAATCACATCATTCTCCTAATGATGTGATCCCGTTATCAACGACATCCAATGTCCATGGTCAGGAAACCACAACCATCTATTGATCAACGAGCTAGTCAATTAGAGGTTCACTAGGGACATATTGTGATCTATGTATTCGCACATGTATTGCAGTTTCCGGTTAATACAATTATAGCATGAACAATAGACAATTATCATGAATAAGGAAATATAATAATAACCATTTTATTATTGCCTCTAGGGCATATTTCCAACAGTCTCCCACTTGCACTAGAGTCAATAATCTAGTTTTGTGATGAATCGAACACCCATAGAGTTCTGGTGTTGATCATGTTTTGCTCGTGGAAGAGGTTTAGTCAATGGATGTATGACATGCAGATCCGTATGCACTTTACAAATATCTATGTCTCCATCTTGAATATATTCATGAATGGAGTTGAAGCGACGCTTGATGTGCCTGGTCTTCTTGTGAAACCCGAGCTCGTTGGCAAGGCCAATAGCTCTAGTGTTGTGTAAGTGCATCTAGTGCCCCTTAGTGATTTTGGTGTATTTAAAACTTATAGGTTAAGGGACTAATGCGTTTGTGAGTGTACACATGTCTATAAGTCTATGAGGAGTTTGATATTTACAGAGAAAGCTGACCCCTAAAAATGAAGTTCTTCGACTGAAGACTTTGGATTTCTGAAGACTTTCTGAAGACTTTGAAAGTGAAGAAATGGGTGTGACCTTGAAGACTTGGTATTCATTCGAGGAACATGAAGCGTGAAGACTTTTGTTTTCGTAGTTTCATTTTTCTCTTTCTTGAGTCATAGGAAACACCGTACTGTTAAAGGGGGTCGAGGAAATACTAAGGAAAAATTTCCATGTGATGCTCAACTCAAAATCCTACACCTACCAATCCCTTCGAGTGAAGCCATTGGAAATCTCATACAGTCCAATCATATTCTTCATTGACAGAGACGAAGTTCTTCTGGTCTATGAGGAATTTGTTCTGACTGAGGAGTTAGGAATTCGCCAGTGCGGATTGCCTACACAGTGAGGAACATGATAGCCCTGAGGATTTTGCTACTCAAAATTCCGACTGTTGCTGTGCTACGCGCCAGTTGTCCCAAAATATCTATCCACCTAACAGTCATATCATTGAAGGGTATTTATGTCTTATCATGCCGGGCTACTCCCTAGGCTATAAATAGCCACCCCCTACAACCACTAGCTGGTTGGCTGCTTCGAGAGAAACTGACACTTCTCATTTGAGAGCAACCCATCCTCCGAGGACTTTGAGCGAAAATCATCAAGTGAAGAAAAACCCAAACCCAAACACCTACAAACCCCAAGTGATTGAGCATCACTGAAGAGATTGATCCTGCGTGGATCCGACGCTTGTTACCTTTGAAGACTGTGCTTTTTCCAGACGGTTAGGCGTCATGGTCTAGAGCATCCAAGAGGAATTGTGGATCGCCGAGTGACCAAGTTTGTGAAGGTTTGGAAGTCGCCTGAAGACTTACCACGAGTGATTGGGCGAGGTCTGTGTGACCTTAGCTCAAGGAGAATACGGTGAGGACTTGGTGTCCTAAGCTGCGTGTTCAGGACTGGGTGTCCGGGACTGTGTGTCCTCGAGTTTAAATACTCAGCCGCTCCAACCAGACGTACAACTGAGACAACAGTTGGAACTGGTCTACCAAATCATTATCTTCACCAAGCTCACTGGTTCTATTCCCTCAACTCTTTCATTTCCTCATAAATGTGTTGTGTGTTTGTTCATATCTGTGTTTGAAGACTTTGAGTGAAGACTTTCTCAATTTCCTCAGTTCAATTTCTTCAGTCTGTTTATCTTCATCCTATGTTATCCTGTGCTTACGCTTCCTGTACTCTGTGCCTGTCTTCATTTCATCATGATGACTATGCTTGTATTCTGCTATGTTTACTTTTGACTACTTATTCCGCTGCTAGTAGTTCTTCGCTAAGGAATTTCCTCACCGACAAATTCCCGAGTAATTTCATAAAAATCGCCTATTCACCCCCCCTCTAGTCGATATAACGCACTTTCAATTGGTATCAGAGCAAGGTACTCCCTTGTTCTGTGTGATTTTGATTTAACCGCCTGGAGTTTTAGTTATGTCGACCGCAGGTATGATCAAGGTCTCTGCTGGGTGTCCTACCTTCGATGGGACGGACTACCCCTACTGGAAGAATAAGATGCGAATGCATCTTGAGGCAATTGATAACGATCTCTGGTATGTTGTGGAAAATGGTGTTCCCTTAGTCACACCTTCTCTGAATGCTGCTGATGTGAAGAGATTCAAGCAACTCGATTCTCAAGCAAAGAATATCATCTGTGGCCATCTGAGCAAAGGACAGTATGGAAGAGTGAGTGCTCTGGAAACTGCTAAGCTTATCTGGGATAGACTGTCCAAGGTGAATGAAGGAGTCTCAACACAGCGTGACTCTTGAGTTGATGTTCTTCGCAATCTCTTCAACCGCTTCAAAAGACTTGACAATGAAAATGTTCAACAAACCTTCAATCGCCTCACTGATATCTCAAATGAGCTTCAAGCACTTGGTGCCACTGACATCACCGACCATGAGGTGGTGAAGAAATTGCTGAGATCGCTTGATTCCTCATTTGACACTCTGGCATTGATGATACAAGAATGTGCTGATTACAAGTCACTTGATCCCACTGATATTCTCGAGAGGCTAAATACTCATGAGTTCCAACTTGCTGAAAAAAGAGATCTCTATGGTTCGAGCTATGGCAGATCACGTGCACTGAAGGCCAAGGCAGTATCTAAGTCCGAAGATGAAGACTCTGGTAGCAGCCTTGGTGATCCTGAAGAACTAAGCCATGATCTAGCTCTGCTCGTGAATAAGTTCCAAAAGTTCTCAAGACGTGGTCGCCTTGGAAGACCCTCAAGGAGCAATGATTCCTCATCCAGTGACTACAAGAGGAGGCTCTATCACAAATGCAAGAAACCTGGACATTACATTCAAGATTGTCCTCAGTGGGAAAAGGAATCAAAGAAGAAGAAATACAAGGATTACAGTTCTGATGATGTGAAGAAAAATAAGAAATCCACAAAATCTTCATCGTCAAAATCCTCAAAGTCTTCATATCACAAGAAGAGCAGCTCCAAGAAGGCTAGGACATTCATTGGCAAGGAAATGGACCCTGAGGCTGAATCTGAAGAAAATGAGGAAGAGGAGACATCTGAGGATTCCGAATCCGGAGTGGCGAGCCTAGCTCTCGCTACTGCATTCATCAGCAAGTCTATCTTCAACACTAAAGAAAATGACCTCACCAACAAGGCTGGTGAAGGCGATGATGACTACGCTCCCACCTATTGCTTCATGGCAAAGGGTGCCAAGGTACTCAAATATACCTCTCTGAATCAAGTGAGAATGAATCTGATGAAAACCTTAAGCCCAGCTATTCTAAACTTCCTAAGATTGCTGTAAAACAACAACAGGCTTTTGAAAAGGTTCAAAACATGATAGACAAAAGTGATGATAAGAAATGGATCGCACTGAAGCCTTGACTGAAAATCTTCAGAGACTTCAGACTAGGTTTGACAATCTTCAAGGTCATCATAACACTCTCTTATCTGATCATGAGAAGCTTTCTTATGAATTTCTTCAAAGAAAGCAAGACCTTGAGAAGCTAAGAGTGAGTTATGAAGATCTTCAGAAGGAGCGCGATTCATTACTTTCTCAACAAATCAGCGCTTCTCAGGAAGAATTTGTTCCTCCTTGTTTGAAATGCATTGAACGTGAATTTTCTAATTCTTCACCTGAATGTTCAAATGTTGCTAATGTTTCAAATTCTTCACATGCCTCTGCTATCACTAATTCCTCATCTGAGGACACTGCTAGTATCACTGATGATGCAAGGCTGAATGAATTGTACATGACAGGCATGTACAAAAGCCTCAAAGGGCATCAGACTCTTTGTGATGTGCTTAAAAAGCAGATCCTCAATAGGAACCCTAGGAAAGAGGGTATTGCCTTTGAGAGGAAACTTAATGCTGATGGTACATATTGGAAGCCTGAGCAGTACCCCAAAAATACATGGGTTGCTGCAAAGGGACCTCCAGTTGATCCATCTAACTTATCTGGATTTGCATGTGAATCTCCTCGTTCTGATGATGAATCAATTGACTCCAACTATAAACTGTTCAAAAATCAGAATGGTGAAGTATTTGCTACATATGTTGGCACTAACTGCAGGAACGGTCCCCCTATGAAGAAAATCTGGGTTCCCAAAAGATGCCTTGAAAATCTTCAGGTGAATGTCATCATGATGCCACCTGTGAAGAATAGGAACCCCAGATAAAATTCTTCGTATGGACCAAATTATTCATATGGATCCAAGTCCTCATACGGACCAAACTCCTCACATGGATCATATTCCTCAAAAGGATCAAAGTCCTCATATGAACATCATCGTGCTAACCCGTCTGTTTCGCAGGGAAGATCTAAGGATTATGGATATGTGCATTATTCTTCAAATCATTATGTCCATAAGTCCTCGAAGAATTTCTCTGCTTACTCTTATGCTTACTCTAACCCCTCTTATGTGAAACGAAATGGACTGACATCTATGCCACCTTTCTCTTATGGAGCTCGCAGAATGATGAACTCTTTGCCACCCCTTCAGATGTGGGTGGTGAAGAAAAAGAACTAATCTCTTCTGTAGGGCCAGGTCTCCAGACATACGTAATCGTCTGAAGAATTTGCTGGAGACCTGAGCATGCCTGAAAGGACACAGGCTAATCATGAAGAAATGAACTTTCATTTCTCACGTCCTCATACTGCTTCATCTGTTCTTTTGCTTGATGAAATTGATCTGATGAATTGATGTCATATTCTTCACTAATGAAGTATATGAGTTTGTAAGCTGCACTAATTCATCTGCAGGATGATCAACCCAAAGCCACTGAGTGGGTCCTCGATAGTGGATGTACAAATCACATGATTGGTGACAAGAACCTATTGATGGATGCTCCATTATCTCCGTCCCATATGAAGCATATCATCTTTGCCGACAAAGGCAAAAGTCAGGTATTGGGTCTAGGTAAGGTTACGATCACAAAGGATCGACACATGGACAAAGTCATGCTTGTCGAGTCCTTAGGATACAACCTTATGTCTGTCTCAATGCTTTGTGATCTTGATATGGTTGTTGTCTTTGGTAAGTACCGTTGTGTTGTGGTTATGGAAGCTGACAATTCCAAAGTCTTCGAAGGCTTTAGGAGAGGAGACCTGTATATTGTTGATTTCTCTACAGGACCACAACCAGCCGCGTGCCTACTTGCAAAAGCTTCAGAAGGCTGGCTCTGGCATCGGCGACTTGGTCATGCAGGCATGAGGAATCTGCACACGCTTGCGAATAAGAAGCATGTCAACGGCATCGAGAATGTCAAATTCCTCAAGGATCACCTATGCGGAGCCTGTGAAGCTAGGAAGATGAAAAAAGCCAAGCATCCAGCGAAGACTATCATGATCACTACTCGTCCATTTGAATTGCTTCACATGGATCTCTTCGGTCCTAACCATTATTCTGCTGTTTCAAATGATGCATCTCAATATGGCTTTGTTATTGTTGATGATTACTCTTGATACACATGGGTACACATTGTTACTTACAAACATGAAGTGCAGGAAGTCTTCAAACGATTTTCCTCGAGGGCTTTAACCAACTTTGGTGTGAAGATCAAGCACATCGGAAGTGACAATGGAACCGAGTTCAAGAATTCTGGTCTAGATGACTATCTTGATGAACTTGGTATTAATCATGAGTTATCTGCTCCTTACACTCCTCAGCAGAACTGCGTCGTGGAGCGCAAGAACATGACTCTTGCTGAGATGGCTCGCACTATGCTTGATGAATACAAAACGCCTCGTCGGTTCTGGATTGAGGCAATTGATACTGCGTGCCACATCATCAACAGAGTATATCTTCACAAATACTTCAAGAAGACTGCCTATGAACTCCTCACTGATAAGAAACCCAATGTAAGTTATTTCAAAGTCTTCGGTGCTAAATGTTGGATTAGAGATCCTCATGACAACTCAAAATTTGCACCGAAAGCACATGAAGGTTTTATGCTTGGTTACGGAAAGGACTCGCACACCTACAGAGTCTTCAACAACGTTCTTCACAAGGTTGTTGAAACTGTAGATGTGCGGTTCGATGAGACTAATGGCTCGCAAAGAGAGCACCTACCTACTATGATAGATGAACCAGCACATGAGGAAACTATCAAGTTCAAGGCTACTGAGGATGTCATTCCTACTGAAGAATCTGCTGAAGAATTCATTCCAGAACAAGAAGAACGTCGAGCTAATGCACTTGAAGAAAATACTAAAGAAAATGGTGCTGAAGAGAATGCTGATCAAATTCCTCAACGACAACCAGCTCATCCTCGCATTGCAAAAGAAGTGCAAGTTGAAAAGATCATCAATGACATCAAAGCGCTAGGTCCTCTCACACGCTCAAAAGCTTCACATTTATCTAACTTTTGTGGGCACTATGCCTTTGTCTCTATCACAGAGCCCACTAAGGTAGATGAAGCATTTCTAGAGCCTGAGTGGATTCAGGCCATGCAAGAAGAACTACATCAGTTCGAGCTCAACAATGTCTGCGAACTGGTCAAACGTCCAGATCCTCTCAAGCACAATATCATTGGCACAAAGTGGATCTACCGCAACAAGCAAGATGAAAATGGCCTTGTGGTGAGGAATAAGGCACGGCTTGTAGCTCAAGGCTACACACAGGTTGAAGGAATTGACTTCGATGAAACTTTTGCACCTGTTGCTAGACTTGAGGCTATTCACATATTACTTGCCTATGCTAACCATCATGATATCACTTTATATCAAATGGATGTGAAAAGTGCATTCCTCAATGGTAAGCTTGAGGAAGAAGTATATGTTGCTCAACCCTCAGGTTTTGAAGATCCGAAGAATCCTGACAAAGTCTTCAGACTCAACAAGGCCCTCTATGGCCTCAAGCAGGCCCCACGGGCGTGGTATGACACCTTGAAGGAATTCTTCATGAAGAAAGGCTTCAAACCCGGTTCACTCGACCCTACTCTTTTCACTAAATCTTATGATGGTGAATTGTTTGTGTACCAAGTATATGTTGATGATATTATCTTTGGCTGTACTGACCAACGTTATAGTGATGAATTTGCCTATATGATGAGTGAAGAATATCAAATGTCTATGATGGGAGAGTTGAAATTCTTCTTAGGTCTTCAAATTCGTCAACAACTCAATGGCATATTCATATCTCAGGAGAAATACCTCAAGGATGTACTGAGGAAATTTGGCATGCAAGATTGCAAAGGCGTCAAAATTCCTATGCCCACAAATGGCCATCTGTGCACTGATGAAAATGGTATTGACTTTGATCATAAGGTATACCGCTCCATGATTGGTTCTTTATTGTACTTATGTGTATCTAGGCCAGATATAATGCTTAGTGTTTGCATGTGTGCCCGATTTCAAGCTACACCGAAGGAATCACACCATAAGGCTGTGAAGCACATTCTTCGATATCTAGCTCACACACCAACACTTGGATTATGGTACCCCAAGGGCTCGGCTTTTGATCTCATTGGATATTCTAACTCTGACTATGCTGGTGATCGTGTGGACCACAAGTCAACATCTGGTACATGTCATTTCCTCGGACGATCTTTGGTCTGTTGGTCCTCAAAGAAACAGAACTGCGTATCACTATCTACTGCTGAAGCTGAGTATATTGCTGTGCTCAATTGCTATGGATGAAGCAAACTCTCAAGGACTACGGCGTCAACATGAAGAATGTGCCTCTCTTCTGAGACAATGAGAGTGCCATCAAGATTGCTCACAACCCAGTTCAGCACTCGAAGACTAAGCACATTCAGATTCGTCATCATTTTCTTCGTGATCATGTGTTGAAGGGCGACATTTCTATTGAGCATGTGAAGACTGAAGAACAGCTAGCCGATATCTTCACAAAGCCCTTGGATGAGAAGAGATTTAGCAAGTTGCGGTGTGAACTAAATATCCTAGAATCTTCGAATGTTCTTTGAAAAGGACACTCATCCTAACTCTGATGCAAAATTGATGACTTAGATGTGCAACACATGAAGAAACGTTTTTCTTCAATCAATGAAGTATAACACTCTGAGTGAAGAAATTAATGAAGAATTGATTCTGAGAACTCTACGATAATTGTATGCGGTGTCTGAAATCATCATTCTTATACGGTGGGTCATGCCACCACCAGAAGTTGAAATTCCTCAGTTGTTCATATTCTTCAACTTTGCATTGTCTTCACTGTTTCCGTCATTTTTCTTCATTGGCTATATATATATGAGTTTATGTCCTCTACAGCATTCACTTATTGCTAATTCTTCAAGTTGTTTTTTTCTACTAAGTGAATGTGATCGGACCCTTTCCCCCTCTATGCTATACTCAACCCAATCTGTTCACAAATTCTTCATGTGCGTTCTATTTGAAACTCGTTCAAAATCTTCACTGTGTCCTTGTCAGCTGAAGAAATTGCAAACAGAACTTTAAAACCTATCTTATCTAAATTTTCGTCTTTGCCGCTCAAATCGTTCCGCATCCTACGATACACTTATCCTTTCACCCACGATCGCACACGATCTCCACCTCTCAGTACGTGGGTGACACATGTCAAGCGAATGAGAAGGGTCAGGGGCACGTTCATCCAATTTCTTCGGGCAAACAGTTTTTTACCATGGCTATAAATACCCCTCTTCCCCTTCCTCACTTCTTTTACTCCGCTCGACCTCTCTCCAGCTCGAGCTTCTCAAACCCTAGCGCCGCCGCTACTTCATCATCTTCGGTGAGGAAGAGCTTCACTGCCTCGACCTCGTCGCCGTCGTACTCGTGCCGACCACAGAAATCTTCACTCCGCCGCCGCCGTAGCCGTCTTCCTCTGCCAAGTTAGGGCGTGGAAGATCTACACAGACGAACTTCACCTCTCCACCTCACTGTTCATCGTGCTTCATCCAGGGTAATTAAAAGTTACTTTTACTGCCCTCTTTGATTCGAATGTTATCTACAAAATCTTCAAAGGTGTTTTTCTTCATATCTTCACACACTAAATCACCTCTCATATCATCTGTTCTTGATTCGTTTCTCTAATCTATGTTTTTCTTCAAGATTCCTTAAATGTGTGGATTTTTGATCTACACATCTCTGGAACCTAAGACAAAGGACGCTTAGTGAAATTCTTCAAGACTCATCTGGTCAAATTCCTCAAACTTGTTCTTTTTACAAAACCTTCTGAAAACGCATATGACCTCTCCAAATTCCTCGCAACTATACTCTGTTCACAGGTACTCATGTCAGCTGCTGAATCACTAGGTTCTCATCAACTTAACTCATTTGCAGCATTCCTTGAAGAAAAGTTGCATACTTCTTCAGAGAATTCAATTGTTCAAATTCCTCAACTAAACAAAATGGCTGACGGTAAGAAGCCACGGAAAGGAGGAAAGCGGGCTGAGGTCAACACATCATTTGAGATCCCTGGTGATATATATGCTGGGTACTGCACACCTCCTGAGGAAGACAAAAATCAGTGCAAGGTGCGCATTCAGAAGATAGAGAGGAGATGGGCAAGAGAGTGGAGGGAGTACAGGTATGTTACTCCCAAGTACATGAAGAAATTCGCACTCAATCCTCCATGCCCAAGACCTCCATTGGCACCTGGCAAAATCACTGATCCCACCAGCCTCAAGTGCGGTGAGGATTATCCTGACGAATGGGCAAAGCGCCAAGCCAAGCTGGCCAGGCAAGCCAGAGAAGCAGTGAGGAAATTCAAGGAAGACTCTGCTGCTGCTGCTGCCACTGAGGCCTCTGCTATCAAGCCGAAGAAGGCTATGTCAAAGAAGCCTGCGTGTAAGCCAAGTGCTTCACCAATAGTGCCCTCAAGGCCAAGTTCCTCAGCAATGCCCTCACGGCCAAAATCCTCAAAGCCCTCACGGCCAATTCCTCATGCCGATCCTGCTCCTCAAAAGTCCTCAGCTCCTCCACCAAAGTCTTCGGCCGCTCCGACAAAGTCCTCTGCACCTATGCATCTCGCCACATGTCAAAGGACCACAGGTGTCTCAATTTCCTCAGGAGCTTCAGCTAGTTCCTCAGCTGCACCAATTTCCTCAACGTGACCCTCTCTACTGAAGACAAAGGCCACTGCTGGACGAGGTCCTCGCCCTAGTCATCAAAAGAAGCAGGTCGCCTTCCAAGTGCCGTCTGAAGAAGACGAAGCTGATGATGATGAACTTGCTGAAATCATCAGAGATAGGCAAGTCAGGGCCGCTAGAGCCAAGGGAACAGATGTGCCACTGCTTTTGGATCCCAAGTTGATCCTCGACTACATTGATGTTTGGCACAAGAACCCCAACACTCCCATGCCTGATTTCAAGCTGACTCCTGGCCAAAGTCACATGCTGACCCACTTCATTCAAGAAGAAAAATGGAAATTTGAGAAGGCCAGGCAGATCAAAAAAGCGCAGTACAAGAAGGAGCGTTATCTGAAGAAAAACGTTGTCTCTATGACAACTGAAGAACTTGTCACTATTCAAACTGAGATCAAGAAACTCAGTGATGAATTTGACGCATACCGTACTGATTGGCTTGGAGACAAGGTTCGTTTTGTAAGACTTGCTGATAACTTCACTTCCAATGTTGCTGCCCCAACGCAACAGGAAATTCCTCAGGCTGAAGCATCTGCTCAGCTGACTGAAGAACATGCCAGCACCGCTGATGAAAATCAGGCTGCTGAAAAAAAATGTGAGTTCCAGGGCTGATGACTGCATTCCAGCCGCTGAAGAAATTGCCAGGGCATCCTCTAGTGGTGCGCCTGAAGAAACTGAAGAAATCAGGGCAACTGCATCATTTGCGCCTGAAGAAAATCAACCAGATTCCTCTGCTCCTCCCGCGCCAACACCAACTCTGATCCTTCCATCTGCATCAGATGTAAAGAAGACCAAGGCTGCAGAGCATGCAACAGTAAAGAAAAGGAAAGCATCAGCTACTTCAGATTCTTCAGCTCCGAAGAAGATGAAGCCTTTGACCAGTTCATTTGCTAATCCCATTGATGCTATTTCGATCTCAACCATGTCATCAAAGGACCTTGTTCCTTTTGGTGAAGAATATGAGATCCCTAGCGGATCTGATGAAGAAAATCATTCTGCTGCTTCGTCAGAGCAGATTGATGAAGAAATTGAAGTGGATACGATCCCTTCAACACATGTTATCTCCTCGCCTATGCCTCAGTTCACAGTTGAAGAGGCTGGTGTTGAAGAAATGGAAGATGAAGATGTGGACGTTGGCTGCTCCACACCAGTGATGAGTGATGAATCCTAGGAAAGTCAGCATCCAAACTCTCCAATGTTCACACCGTTGCAGCAAATACCTCAGTCCCCTGCACAAACTGTTCAAATGGGCTTTGAAGAAACACACCCCACTTCATCTGTACGTGAGGAAATTCCAGCCACTAGCGCTGAAGAAACTGCTGCTGCTGAATATCTGAAGACACAGACTGCCACTGAAGAGAAACCGAAAATTCTTCAGCCTAAAGAACCTGCGATTGCGATTCCTGAGGTTGTGATGCAACTCACTGGCACTCCTCTGCCCAAGCCAAAGGATCCATTCTCACGCAAGCAAAAGTTCAAGGCTGATGATTTCTTCGGCGAGCACGTATTCTTTGAAGACTACAACCCATATGATTCCGCTCGTATAAGGAAGAGGCATTTCTGGACTGCTAGTCAAGCAAATTTCTATTCCCCAGTGCTGTTCAACAAAGAGAAAATCTTCTACCATGAGCACATTCCTCACGTGGATATGGAATCTCTGCCGTGTTTCGTGCCAGTCCTTAGTGGTCTTCACGATGCTGGACTGTTAAACTTTTGCTCTGACATCTGTGATTGGAATGAAGAATTGATTCTTCAATTTTATGCGACGCTGCACATTACAGGAGATTCTGAAGATGTGAATTCATGGGTGCTGGACTGGATGTCTGAGAACACTCACTACACATCACCAGCTACTGAATTGCTTCGTGCCTTACCACTCAGTCCTCCCCTTGAAGAAGCTCGTTGCATCTACAGTGAACCTGAGATTACAAATCACTACATGCAAGTTCTGATGAAACCTTTGAAGCTAGGTCAGGCCTCACGAACCAAATTCCTCGTGAAGGAATTACTTTATGTGCCCAGAACTATCTATCGTATTCTTACGAGGACCATGAGTCCTATCAAAGGTCACGACTCATCTGATGAGGAAATCGTTGGCATCATGAAGAATCTAGTATTCAATATCGTTCATGGCATTCCTGTCAATTATCACGATTTCTTCATGAGGACTCTGGCAAATGTCGCACTGTCTCCGTTTGAGCTGAAGCCTTATGCACCTTGGATTATGAGATTCCTCAGGACAGGGTCTTCACTCAACTACAAAGCTAATTTTCAGAATCACCTCAGCTACTTGCCCCCAATTGAAGTTCTCAAGCGGACCTATTCCTCAGTTGATGAAAAGGGCAAGGCACCAGCGGTTATAGATGAAGGCATTCGTCCATTGGATGGGCAGTTTCGCAAAGCTGCCTCTTATTCCACCAATGATGACTCTGCCACACACGACTCTGCCAATGCACCCAAGTCTACTCCTCAAGCCACTACTCCTCGTGTGAAGACTGATCATGAGCTTCTGCTTAGTCTTCACCAGAAGGTGGATCGAAATCATAAATGGGTTAAGCGTCAGTTTGGTTCCTTTCTTCACAACATGACTGCTACACACAATGCAGTGAAGAAAAACCATTACTACCTCCATGAAGTCTTCGGTCGCACCTGGGCAATACTGTCACATCTGTATGGTGAAGAAGATCTGAAGAAAGTGGGTCTCAAGGAAGATTTTGACTGGTCTGCACCTCCACCAAAGAAATTCAAGAAGGTCAAGGTTCCTTCCTTGGTGGCCAGCTCATATTCTTCATCACGCGACACTGATGAGAATG
Organism: Triticum aestivum; assembly: GCF_018294505.1. Taxonomy (NCBI): domain Eukaryota; kingdom Viridiplantae; phylum Streptophyta; class Magnoliopsida; order Poales; family Poaceae; genus Triticum; species Triticum aestivum. Next base: position 386,909,040 of record NC_057800.1, on the reverse strand, counting down.
AAGACTTGGACGACACTGCGGCAGGCCCTACTACGACAAACGACCCCAACAACGCTAGCGCTCCTTCATTAACTTGATATTCTTCTGGGGCGTTAGTCCTCATATTCGATCCTTTTGGTCATTTGATGACAAAGGGGGAGAATTTTGAGTAAGTCTTCAAGCGGGTCTTTCTATATGGGCATTTCTTTTTAAGTTACAACTCTCGTTCTTCTAAGACTTTATTGGATCGAGTTGTAAACTTAAACCCGATGGTGCTCTGATACTTTTGATATGTTTTTCTTCATGCTTATTCCTCATATATGCTAATGCACGCATGCTGAATTACAACAGTCACCATATTTCAGCATGCATTTCAAATTCTTCACTGTTATATGTCAAATGCGTGTATGAATTACAAGATATAGGGGGAGATCTCCATGATTTAACTCTTCAAGTGTGCATTGCTTCAAAAGCAAATTCCTCACTATGCACATCTTCAGGGGGAGTTCTTCTATATCTTGCAATCAAATTCCTCAATATCAGTACTTACACTTCATATGTTTATCCCCGTTGAAAACTTAACCTATATTGTCATCAATCACCAAAAAGGGGGAGATTGTAAGTGCATCTAGTGCCCCTTAGTGATTTTGGTGCATTGAAGACTTATAGGTTAAGGGACTAATGCGTTTGTGAGTGTACACAGGTCTATAAGTCTATGAGGAGTTTGATATTTACAGAGAAAGCCGACCCCTAAAAATGAAGTTCTTCGACTGAAGACTTTGGATTTCTGAAGACTTTGAAAGTGAAGAAATTGGTGTGACCTTGAAGACTTGGTATCATTCGAGGAACATGAAGCATGAAGACTTTTGTTTTCGTAGTTTCATTTTTCTCTTTCTTGAGTCATAGGAAATACCGTACTGTTAAAGGGGGTCAAGGAAATACTAAGGAAAAACTTCCATGTGATGCTCAACTCAAAATCCTACACCTACCAATCCCTTCGAGTGAAGCCATTGGAAATCTCATACAGTCCAGTCATATTCTTCAGTGACAGAGACGAAGTTCTTTTGGTCTCTGAGGAATTTGTTTTGACTGAGGAGTTAGGAATTCGCCAGTGCGGATTGCCTACACAGTGAGGAACATGATAGCCCTGAGGATTTTGCTACTCAAAATTCCGACTGTTGCTGTGCTATGCGCTAGTTGTCCCAAAATAACTATCCACCTAATAGTCATATCATTGAAGGGTATTTATGTCTTATCATGTTGGGCTACTCCCTAGGCTATAAATAGCCACCCCCTACAACCACTAGCTGGTTGGCTGCTTCGAGAGAAACTGACACTTCTCATTTGAGAGCAACCCATCCTCTTAGGACTTTGAGCGAAAATCATCAAGTGAAGAAAAACCCAAACCCAAACACCTACAAACCCCAAGTGATTGAGCATCACTGAAGAGATTGATCCTGCGTGGATCCGACGCTTGTTACCTTTGAAGACTGTGCTTTTTCCAGACGGTTAGGCGTCATGGTCTAGAGCATCCAAGAGGAATTGTGGATTGCCGAGTGACCAAGTTTGTGAAGGTTTGGAAGTCGCCTGAAGACTTACCACGAGTGATTGGGCGAGGTCTGTGCGACCTTAGCTCAAGGAGAATACGGTGAGGACTTGGTGTCCTAAACTGCGTGTTCAGGACTGGGTGTCTGGGACTGTGTGTCCTCGAGTTTAAATACTCAGCCGCTCCAACTAGACGTACAACTGAGACAGCAGTTGGAACTGGTCTACCAAATCATTGTCTTCACCAAGCTTACTGGTTCTATTCCCTCAACTCTTTCATTTCCTCATAAATGTGTTGTGTCTTTGTTCATATCTGTGTTTGAAGACTTTGAGTGAAGACTTTCTCAATTTCCTCAGTTCAATTTCTTCAGTCTGTTTGTCTTCATCCTGTGTTATCCTGTGCTTACGCTTCCTGTACTCTGTGCCTGTCTTCATTTCATCATGATGACTATGCTTGTATTCTGTTATGTTTACTTTTGAGTACTTATTCCGCTGCTAGTAGTTCTTCGCTAAGGAATTTCCTCACCGGCAAATTCCTCAGTGAAGAATTTCATAAAAATCGCCTATTCACCCCCCCTAGTCGATATAACGCACTTTCATGTTGTCACAGAAGAGAGTCATTAGGCCCGACGCATTGGGAATTACTGCTAGGTCGGTGATGAACTCCTTCATCTAGACTGCTTCTTGTGCTGCCTCCGAGGCAGCTATGTACTCCGCTTCACATGTAGATCCTGCCACGACGCTTTGCTTGCAACCGCACCAACTGACTGCCCCACCATTCATAATGTACATGTATCCGGTTTGTGACTTGGAGTCATCCAGATCTGTGTCGAAGCTAGCATTGATGTAACCCTTTACAACGAGCTCTTCATCACCTCCATAAACGAGAAACATATCCTTAGTCCTTTTCAGGTACTTCAGGATATTCTTGACCGTTGTCCAGTGTTCCATACCGGATCACTTTGGTACATCCCTACCAAACTTATGGCAAAGTTCACATCAGGTCTGGTACACAACATGGCATACATAATAGAGCCTATGGCTGAGGCATAGGGGATGGCACTCATCTTTTCTCTATCTTCTGCCGAGGTCGGGCATTGAGTGGTGCCCAATCTCACACCTTGCAATACAGGCAAGAAACCCTTCTTGGACTGATCCATATTGAACTTCTTCAATATCTTGTTAAGGTATGTGCTTTGCGAAAGACCAATGAGGCGCCTCAATCTATCTCTATAGATCTTGATGTCGGCATTGAGCGGTGCTCAATCTCACACCTTGCAATACAGGCAAGAACCCCTTCTTGGACTGATCCATATTGAACTTCTTCAATATCTTGTCAAGGTATGTGCTTTGTGAAAGACCAATGAGGCGCCTCGATCTATCTCTATAGATCTTGATGCCTAATATATAAGCAACTTCTCCAAGGACCTTCATTGAAAAACACTTATACAAGTAGGCCTTTATGCTTTCCAAAAGTTCTATATCATTTCTCATTAATAATATTTCATCCAAATATAATATGAGAAATGCTACGGAGCTCCCACTCACTTTCTTGTAAATATAGGCTTCTCCATAAGTCTGTATAAACCCAAACGCTTTGATCATTTCATCAAAGCGAATGTTCCAACTCTGAGATGCTTGCACCAGCCCATAGATGGAGCGCTGGAGCTTGCATACCTTGTAAACATTCTTAGTATCGACAAAACCTTCCGGCTGCATCATATACAATTCTTCCTTAAGGAAACTGTTAAGGAATGTCGTTTTGACGGCCATTTGCCATATCTCATAATCATAGAATGCATCCATTGCTAACATGATTCGGACGGACTTCAGCTTCGCTAGAGGTGAGAAAGTATCATCATAGTCAACCCCTTGAACTTGTCGATAACCCTTAGCGACAAGCCGAGCCTTATAGACGGTCACATTACCATCCGCACCAGTCTTCTTCTTAAAGATCCACTTATTCTCTATGGCTTGCCGATCATCGGGCAAGTCCGTCAAAGTCCATACTTTGTTGTCATACATGGACCCTATCTCGGATTTCATGGCTTCAAGCCATTTGTTGGAATTTGGGCCCGCCATCGCTTCTTCATAGTTCGAAGGTTCACCGCTGTCTAACAACATGATTTCCAGGACAGGGTTGCCTTACCACTCTGGTGCAGAACCTGTCCTTGTGGACCTAGGAAGTTCAATAGCAACTTGATCCGAAGTTTCATGATCATCATCATTAACTTCCTCTCTAGTCAGTGCAGGCACCATAGAAACATCTTCCTGAGCTGCGCTACTCTCCGGTTCAAGAGGCAGTACCTCATCAAGTTCTACTTTCCTCCCACTTACTTCTTTCGAGAGAAACTCTTTCTCCAGAAAGGATCCATTCTTGGCAACAAAGATCTTGCCTTCGGATCTGAGGTAGAAGGTATACCCAATACTTAGGGTATCCTATGAAGACGCATTTTTCCGACTTGGGTTCGAGCTTTTTAGGTTGGCGTTTCTTGACATAAGCATCGCATCCCCAAACTTTCAGAAATGACAGCTTAGGTTTCTTCCCAAACCATAATTCATATGGTGTCGTCTCAACGGATTTTGACGGAGCCCTATTTAAAGTGATTGCGGCAGTCTCTAAAGCATAACCCCAAAATGATAGCGGTAGATCTGTAAGAGACATCATAGATCACACCATATCCAATAGAGTGCAATTACGATGTTCGGACACACCATTACGCTGAGGTGTTCCAGGCGGCGTCAGTTGTGAAACAATTCCACATATCCTTAGGTGCGTGCCAAACTCGTGACTCAAATATTCTCCTCCACGATCTGATCGTAAGAATTTTATTTCCCTGTCACACTGATTCTCTACCTCGCTCTGAAATTCCTTGAAATTTTCAAAGGTCTCAGACTTGTGTTTCATTAAGTAGACATACCCATAGCTACTTAAGTCATCAGTGAGGGTGAGAACATAACGATAGCCACCGCGAGCCTCAACGCTCATTGGACCGCACACATCAGTATGTATGATTTCCAATAAGTTGGTTGCTCGTTCCATTGTTCCGGAGAACGGAGTCTTGGTCATTTTGCCCATGAGGCATGGTTCGCACGTGTCAAATGATTCATAATCAAGAGATTCCAAAAGTCCATCTGCATGGAGTTTCTTCATGCGTTTGACACCAATGTGACCAAGGCGGCAGTGCCACAAGTATGTGGGACTATCATTATCAACCTTACATCTTTTGGCATTCACACTATGAATATGTGTAACATCACGTTCGAGATTCAATACAAATAAACCATTGACCAGTGGGGCATGACCATAAAACATATCTCTCATATAAATAGAACAACCATTATTCTCAGATTTAAATGAGTAGCCATCTCGCATTAAACGAGATCCAGATACAATCTTCATGCTCAAAGCTGGCACTAAATAACAATTATTGAGGTTTAAAACTAATCCCGAAGGTAGATGTAGAGGTAGCGTGCCGACGGTGATCACATCGACCTTGGAACCATTCCCGACGCGCATCGTCACCTTGTCCTTCGCCAGTCTCCATTTATCCCGCAGCTCTTGTTTTGAGTTACAAATGTGAGCAACCGCACCGGTATCAAATACCCAGGAGCTAATACGAGCACTGGTAAGGTACACATCAATAACATGTATATCATATATACCTTTGGCGTTGCCTGCCTTCTTATCCGCTAAGTACTTGGGGCAGTTCCGCTTCCAGTGAGCATTTCCCTTGCAATAAAAGCACTGAGTCTCAGGCTTGGGTCCATTCTTTGGCTTCTTCCCGACAACTGACTTACCAGGTGCGGCAACTCCCTTGCCGTCCTTCTTGAAGTTCTTCTTACCCTTGCCTTTCTTGAAACTAGGGGTCTTATTCACCATCAACACTTGATGTTCCTTTTTGATCTCCACCTCCGCTGATTTCAGCATTGAATATAACTCAGGAATGGACTTATCCATCCCTTGCTATTGTAGTTCATCACGAAGCTCTTGTAGCTATGTGGAAGCGACTGGAGGATCCTATCAATGACTGAGTCATCTGGAAGATTAACTCCCAACTGAGACAAGCGGTTGTGCAACCCAGACATTTTGAGTATATGCTCGCTGACAGAACTGTTTTCCTCCATCTTACAACTATAGAAATTGTCAGAGATTTCATGTCTCTCGACCCGGGCATGAGCTTGAAAAATCATTTTCAGCTCTTGGAACATCTCATATGCTCCGTGTTGCTCAAAATGCTTTTGGAGCCCCGGCTCTAAGCTGTGAAGCATGCCGCACTGAACCAGGGAGTAATCATCACTACGCGACTTCTAGGCATTCATAACATCTTGAGTTGCTGGGAAAATGGGTGCGTCACCTAGCGGTGCTTCAAGGATGTATGCTTTCTTGGCAGCTATGAGGATGATCCTCAAGTTACGGACCCAGTCCGTATAGTTGCTACCATCGTCTTTCAGCTTGGTTTTCTCTAGGAACGCATTGAAGTTGAGGGCAACATTAGCGTGGGCCATTTGATCTACAAGACATATTGTAAAGATATTTTAGACTAAGTTCATCTAATCAAATTATTTAATGAACTCCCACTTAGATAGACATCCCTCTACTCATCTAAGTGATACATGATCCGAATCAACTAGGCCGTGTCCGATCATCACGTGAGACATGCTAGTAATCAACGGTGAACATCTCCATGTTGATCGCATCTACTATATGACTCATGTTCGACCTTTCGCTATCTCGTGTTTCGAGGCCATGTCCGTACATGCCAGGCTCGTCAAGTTAACCTAAGTGTTTCGCATGTGTAAATCTGGCTTACCCCCGTTGTATGTGAATGTTAGAATCTATCACACCCGATCATCACGTGGTGCTTCGAAACAATGAACCTTAGCAATGGTGCACAATTAGGGGGAACACATTTCTTGAAATTTTAGTGAGGGATCATCTTATTTATGCTACCGTCGTTCTAAGCAAATAAGATGTAAACATGACAAACATCACATGCCAATCATAAAGTGACATGATATGGCCAATATCATCTTGCGCCTTTGATCTCCATCTTCGAGGCGCGGCACGATCACCTTCATCACCGGCATGACACCATGATCTCCCTCATCATGATCTCCATCATCGTGTCTTCATGAAGTTGTCTCGCCAAATATTACTTCTACTACTATGGCTAATAGTTAGCAATAAAGTAAAGTAATTACATGGCGTTTACATTGACTCGCAGGTCATAAGATAAATTAAGACAACTCCTATGGCTCCTGCCGGTTGTCATACTCATCGACATGCAAGTCGTGATTCCTATTACAAGAACATGATCAATCTCATACATCACATATACCATTCATCACATCCTTTTGGACATATCGCATCACATAGCATACCCTGCAAAAACAAGTTAGACGTCCTTTAATTGTTGTTGCATGTTTTACGTGATTGCTATGGGTTTCTAGCAAGCACGTTTCTTACCTACGCAAAAGCCACAACGGTGATATGCCAATTGCTATTTACCCTTCATAAGGACCCTCTTCACCGAATCCGATCCGACTAAAGTGGGAGAGACAGACACCCGCTAGCCACCTTATGTATCAAGTGCATGTCAGTCGGTGGAACGAGTCTCACGTAAGTGTACATGTAAGGTCAGTTCGGGCCGCTTCATCCCACAATACTGCCGAATCAAGATAAGATTAGTAATGGTAAGCAAATTGACCAAATCATCGCCCACAACTACTTTGTGTTCTACTCGTGCATAGAATCTACACAGAGACCTAGCTCTGATACCACTGTTGGGGAATGTAGTAATAATTCAAAATTTTCCTACGTGTCACCAAGATCAATCTAGGAGATGCTAGTAACAAGAGAGAGGGAGTGCATCTTCATACCCTTGAAGATCGCTAAGCGAAAGCGTTACAAGAACGCGGTTGATGGAGTCGTACTCGCGGCGATTCAAATCGCAGAAGACCCGATCCAAGCGCCGAACGGATGGCGCCTCCGCGTTCAACACACGTACAGCCCGGGGACGTCTCTTCCTTCTTGATCCAACAAGGGGAGAGGAGAAGTTGAGGGAGAACTCCGGCAGCACGACGGCGTGGTGGTGGTGGTGGAGCTCGTGGTTCTCCGACTGAGCTTCGCCAAGCACTATGGAGGAGGAGGAGGTGTAGGAGGAGGCAGGGGCTGCGCCTGGGAAGGGGTCTGGCTGCCGTCCCACCCCCACTATTTATAGGGGGAAGGGAAGAGGGGACCGCCCCTCTAGATACATCCAGAGGGAGGGGCGGCCAGGAGGGGGAGACTTGCCCCCCAAGCAAGGTGGGAGGCGCCCCCTCCCCTAGGGTTTGCAACCCTAGGCGCCTTGGGCCCTTGGGGGGCGCACCAGCCCACTAGGGGGCTGGTTCCCTCCCATATCCAGCCCATTAAGTCGTCCGGGCACGTGGCCCCACGCGGTGGACCCCCAGACACCTTTCGATGGTCCTGGTACAATACCGATAACCCCCGAAACCATTCTGGCGACTGAAACTGGACTTTCCATATATAAATCTTCACCTCCGGACCATTAAGGAACTCCTTGTGACGTCCAGGATCTCATCCGGGACTCCGAACAACCTTCGGTAGCCACATATAATTTCCCATAACAACTCTAGCGTCACCGAACCTTAAGTGTGTAGACCCTACGGGTTTGGGAACCATGCAGACATGACCGAGACATCTCTCCGGCCAATAACCAACAGCGGGATCTGGATACCCATGTTGGCTCCCACATGTTCCACGATGATTTCATCGGATGAATCACGATGTCGGGGATTCAATCAATCCCGTATACAATTCCCTTTGTCCATCGGTGTGTTACTTGCCCGAGATTCGATCATCGGTATCCCCATACCTCGTTCAATCTCGTTACTGGAAATTCTCTTTACTCGTTCCGTAACGCATGATCCCGTGGCTAACTCCTTAGTCGCATTGAGCTCGTTATGATGATGCATTACCGAGTGGGCCCAGAGATACCTCTACGTCATACGGAGTGACAAATCCCAGTCCCGATTCATGCCAACCCAACAGACACTTTCGGAGATACTTGTAGTGCACCTTTATAGCCACCCAGTTATGTTGTGACGTTTGATACACCCAAAGCACTCCTATGGTATCCGGGAGTTGCACAATCTCATGGTCTAAGGAAATGATACTTGACATTAGAAAAACTCTAGCAAACGAACTACATGATCTTGTGCTATGCTTAGGATTGGGTCTTTTCCATCACATCATTCTCCTAATGATGTGATCCCGTTATCAACGACATCCAATGTCCATGGTCAGGAAGCCACAACCATCTATTGATCAACAAGCTAGTCAACTAGAGGCTCACTAGGGACATATTGTGATCTATGTATTCACACATGTATTACGGTTTCCGGTTAATACAATTATAGCATGAACAATAGACAATTATCATGAACAAGGAAATATAATAATAACCATTTTATTATTTCCTCTAGGGCATATTTCCAACAAATGTCTAATCAAGATCCCGTCGTTGCTGGCTCCTTGATTATTTGCAGCGACACACATCTTACTCGACATGCCTTCATCTCCACTCTTTTTTCCCAACCATCGTTATTATCGTTGGTAAAAATCTCACATGCATGTTTGTTTGACCCTTCGCCAGTCTATCACACAGATCAGTTTGTGCCACCATCCTACATAACTTGAATGTTTACTACAACAACCTGCCATGGAAAATCTAACCATTAGAGTGACTGCTCAGCTGCTACGGCCTGTCCCTGCTAGCTCCGATCATCATGGTGACAATCGCTCGTCAAGAAAAACATGGTGACAACTACGGGGTGAGTTATTTTCTTGGTAGCGTTTGGACCTTCATAAATACGCGGTGCATTAGTTGGTGCATATATCATGCTAATTGCTGCATTAGCATCACTATAGAAAAAAATACATGTAGCTGTGTATCATCGCGCGCGTACGCTGAGTGCAAAAACACGGGTTCTCGGCTTACAACAACATAAACCGAGGAGCGAGCAGAAATGCACATGCATGTTATGTGTTATCTTACCGCCATCTTTGCAAATTCATGATTAAGTAATCCATATCTGATCAGTTAGGATCATTTATGCCATTGCATTTGTATTTGGGGATTAATGTATCATAACAATCATACATGATTCCATCATTAATCAAGTTAATATTGATCATGTTTTTGAATCTTGGATTGCTTGCAAATCTGACAATTAATTTACCACTCAAACAACTTTGAAAGTAGCAATAGAATAGTGCAAGTGCTCAAAAGTACAAAGTGCCATTCTTGAAAAAACATACACTCTCACATAGAAAACCTTCATACCAATCTCCCTCCAAAGACCTAGGTCATACCAGTACTTCTCTGGAATATGATCCACACCGATATGATCACTATATTCATTTATCTTGTACCCGTTGCAATACACGGGGGCTTTTGTTAATATGAATAATACTTGTAACTCCTATATTACTCGGAGATAGCTTCCAACCTAGAGAAACATATCATTTAGACGTGGCAAACAAATCAACATATGAAAACACATGCCTAATGCTCTACACATTTTTTTTACAAAATAGATGCTTTGAAACTGCTATTTTTGAAAGTATTTTGGACACTGAATTTTTTCAAACTGACATTAGTGTCATTTCATCATGAAACTTTGCAGACAGATGAAACATTTAACACAGTTTGTCACAAAAATTCAGAATCTTTTGACATTATGTATTTATTTTTCTCTGTTTACTGTTCATCCCGGGTGCTTTTGCATCCACAGTCAGAAGTTAGACAGTCAGGTAGAGATAGAATTCAGTTTAAACATTGTTTGAGCTATCCTCCCAACTGTGGTCTCCTGTACTCTATCTTTTGTAACAGGAATGCATCCTTGCAATCGTTCATGTCTTGTACGCCACGACTGGTTATCGCCTCAATCAATATAAATACACGCGGTCACCTACGGGTGGAGATACGCTTCATCTTACAAGAAGGCACTTTCGAAAGATTTCGACACTCATTGAGTGAGGATCCCATAAAAGAACTAAGTGCCTTTTTGTCACACCTTATTGAGATAAATACACTGACAATACTAAAACTTGCATCAAATGGTCAATTTAGTTCTAAGACTTGTAAATACGTGATTGTTGTTAGCTAACTTGTCATCTCATTCATATACATTGATTCCGTCCACATTCGTGCTTGTGTGGCATGCCGGCGTGGCACTCCTCCACAGGTCAGTGTCTGGAAGCCCACACACAATGGATTTTTTTAAATCGTTGGGTGGAGGGTTCGAACCTGCAACCTACAGCTAGCACAATCACGTGGATAGCAACAACACCCACTCACAGTTGATGTCTAATATGGATAACCACATTTTATATTCTTTTCCTACAACATTTTATATTCTTGCGGTGGTCGATTAGCTCATCCAACATGATGCTCTATCGCCTCCGTCAAATCTCTTACAAGAAGTCCTTCACGAAGGACACCATAAGCGAGGGACCAAGGGGAGTAGCGGCGAGGCATCGGTGCGCGCCACGGCCGGCACAAGTTTTCGGGCTGTGCGTCGTCGCCCTATCAAGCGTTCGTTCTTTGCGTCTGCCCGTGCGTCGAGAGGTAGAAGAAGAAGAGGGGAGAGAGCAACCATGGGACCCAATAGTAAGTGACTCGGCGAAGAGGTACACGCTGATGACCTAGATCACTTATCTTAAGAAAATAATATAGTGATCTTTGAGTCAAGAGAGAGTCTTTTCCCCTACGCACGAGGCTAGGGTTTTCTTTTCCTCCTGGGAGATTGCGATCGCCCTTGAGTCCTATCGATCTATGACCGGCCCCGTGGTTCTGGCAGGCCGCCGATCGTCCTGGCCAGCCCTCCTGTTCCCTGCTTGATGGCGAACCCCTCCGATGCTCACTCCGCCACGAGCGGGGACTACGCGATGGCCGCTAAGGCCGATCTTGGAGAATTTTTTGATCAAATCGATCTCAACGATGAAGAACTTGACGACGTCATGGTGGATGAAGATGATCCAGAGATCAATGAGAGTGTTCAATGGCTTGCACTGGCGAGGGTTTATACGCGGAAAACCTTCAGCCAATCTGCATTTTATAAAGGCATGAGAGCAGCCTGGAATCTGGCGCAAAGTGTGAGGTTCCACCCCGTCGGCCCTAATCTGTTTGTTGTTCAAGCATACTGCCTAGGGGACTGGGAACGCATGCTGATGCAGGGACCATGGTTGTTCCGCAACTGGGCTGTTCTTTTGTGCCCGTATGATGGATTCAGCAATGCGGAGGAAATCAGTTTTGTTCATATGCCTATATGGCTCCAGATTCACAAGTTACCTGAAGCTTATTGCAAGGAGAAGCTGGTTGTAAAACTTCTGAAGGATGCAGGCGAGATACTGGACATGCGTCTGAATGGTAATACCCGCGGTGATTATGTGAGGGTGCGGGTTAAGCATGATATCGACCGGCCGCTCACAAAGTATGTTAGCCTTGTTCGCGGCAAGGAACGCCGAGTCTATCTGGTCAGGTACGAAAAGTTAGCAAGGTTTTGTAAAGTATGTGGGCTGATAGGGCATGAGTTCAAGGAGTGTGGCTTGGGTATTCATGATGAAACAAAGATGAAGTATGGGGACTGGCTGTATGCCGAGGGGCCAAATAATACTCGTGCTGATGCTCCTCCTCAGAAAAATAGCGAGGCGAGAACTAGAGGAAAGCAAGACATACAACAAACCAAAGATGGAGGCACAGAGAAGGATCGTGATGGAGATGATACAGAGCTAGCTGATACGGCTTCAAGTCCAGTTAAAAGCCCTGGGGGACGGATGGAGGTGGATAAGGACCCGAGAAAGCGGTTAAATATGGATGCTACCGAGGTAATTAAAAGTGTTGGTGCAAACCATGCTCTCGGTCTGTTGGCCATCATAGATGGCAGTGGCGCTGATCAGAAGGAGGGGGTTTCTCCCTCTAGTAGTAACAGCAGCAAAAGGGCAAGGATTGTGAAGAGTGGTGATACAAATGAGATATCGGCGGCCTCCCGCGAGGAGGACGGCCGGACACAATGAATATCTTGTCTTGGAACTGCCGGGGGTGGGGAACCGTCGGACAGTTCGTGAGGTTGTGGCCCTCTCAAAAGCCAATAACCCCAAGCTAGTCTTCTTGTGTGAGACTAGACAATCGTCAGATAAAATTGAGAAAATCAAATGGAGATTAGGCCTGAAAGGTTTCTATGGCGTTAGTAGTGATGGAAAAAGTGTCGTTTTGGCTCTGTTTTGGGACAAGTCTCTAATAGTGAATGTACTGGATGCTTGTAATTGGTACATTGATGTTTAGATAGAATATGTGGGAGCAGGAAATTCATGGAGAGGAACATTTGTTTATGGTGAACCGCGGGTAGAGAATAGACATATTATGTGGGATCACATGACTCGACTTCGCGCTATCTCGCAGGCTTCGTGGTTTGTGTGTGGAGATTATAACGAGGCGATGTGACAACACGAGCATCTATCCAGAACCACACACTCAGAATCACAAATGGAAGCCTTGAGGGACTACCTCTTGCTATGTGAGTTGGAAGACTTGGGGTTTGCCGGAATCCCTTATACATACAATAATGGTCAGGCGGGAGATTGGAACATACAAATACGTCTTGATCGAGCATGTGCGGACGAAGGATGGCGTGAATTGTTCCCGGCGACCAGAGTACTCCACTTGGCATCGCTGTTTTCTGATCATTGCCCACTCTTGGTGCAGCTCGAGGATGTTCAGCTTCACAAAAAACGGGTATCCTTACCCCGATATGAAATCATGTGGGAGCGTCATCCAGCGCTTCCAGAAGTTGTGGCAAGTTCTTGGGCTAAGAATAAATCTAATGGTAAATTAGAGAACTTTGGTAATGTTCTGAAGGAAATAGAAACACTGAGGGAGCAGCTAGCAGACTTACAGTTCGCCGGGGCCGATCGTGCACACATACGCACCAAGATGAATCAGCTAGATGAGCTTCTGTACAGAGAGGAGATGATGTGGCTGCAACGTTCATGTATTACGTGGCTAAAAGAAGGGGAACGCAACACGACATATTTACATCGTCGAGCAGTTTGGAGAGCTCGTAGAAATTATATCCAACGGCTCAGAAAGATAGATGGGACTTGGTAACATACACCAAGTGATATGGAAAGGATGGCCACTTCATACTTCAAGGAGGTGTACACCAAGGATCCCACTCTAGCTCCAGATGTGGTTCTGGAGTGTATACCTACCAAGGTTACTATGGAGATGAACGAACAATTGTGTCAACCTTATTCGGAGAAGGAATTTTCTGACGCATTGTTCCAGATTGGCCCTTTGAAGGCACCAGGTTCTGATGGGCTTCCAGTCCGGTTTTACCAACGGAACTGGGGGGTTTTAAAAATAGAGATAATTGCTACAGTCCAGGAATTTTTTATGACAGGTGTTATGCCTGATGGAGTTAATGGGACAACCATTGTGTTGATTCCTAAGGTTCCACACCCAAAGGAGTTGAAGGATTTTCGACCCATCAGTCTGTGTAACATGATATACAAAATTGTATCCAAATGCATAGTAAACAGGTTACGCCCATTACTTCATGAACTTATTTCTGAAAACCAAAGCGCATTCATCCAGGAAGGCTCATCTCGGATAACTCTATTATTGTGTTTGAATTTATCCACCATATACAGTCTCTAAAGGAGCAATCGCCAGCATTTTGTGTCTACAAGCTAGATTTATCCAAGGCTTATGATCGTGTTGACTGGGTGTTTCTGGAGAGGGCTCTTCTGAAGTGGGGTTTCTCTCAGCATTGGATTTCGCGGGTAATGGCATGCGTTTCTAGTGTGAAGTACTCGGTTAAGTTTAATGGGAAGTTACTTGAGCCCTTCATCCCATTAAGGGGCTTACGTCAAGGTGACTCATTGTCCCCCTTCCTCTTTCTGTTTGTAGCTAATGGTCTGTCGGCTTTGTTTAAAAAATCCATGGAGGAGCAGGGTTTGAAGGGGATAAGAATTTGTAGAGGTGCTCCGGAAATCTCTCATCTCTTGTTTGCGGATGATTCACTCTTGTTTTTTCAAGCTTCAGAACAGCAGGCGGTCATTGTGAAGGGTTTTTTGAACACTTACGAAGTGGCTACAGGCCAGTTAATTAATCCATCCAAGTGTTCCATCCCTTTTTCAGACCAGTGCCTGCCTATAGTTGCTTCAGGTATAAAGAGTGTGTTGGAGATAATTCAAGAAGTGTTTGAACCAAAATACCTAGGCCTGCCAGTGCCGGAAGGTAGGATGCATACAGGTAATTTTGAAACTGTCTAGGAAAGGTTGCAAAAACGATTGATTGATTGGAGTGAACAATATTCTTCCTGAGGGAATAAGGAGATCTTAATTAAGTCGGTGGCTCAGGCTATACCTACATATGTTATGAGTGTCTTTAAACTCCCTGTTTCGGTATGTAATGAATTAACTCGCATGATGCGCCAATACTGGTGGGGAGTTGAGAAAGGAAAGAATAAAATGGCCTGGATGAGTTGGGACAAAATGAGGCTTCCAAAGTCTATGGGAGGTATGGGATTCCGCGATATGAGGGCGTTCAACCAGGCACTCCTCGTGAAGCAAGCATGGCGGCTGCTGGACACACCACAAAGTTTACGCACAAGGTTATTGAAAGCAAAATATTACCCCTCCGGTAATTTATTGGACATAGTGTTTTCACGCAATGGTTCAGCAGTCTGGAAAGGAATTGCACATGGTCTCGAACTGCTGAAGAAGGGGATCATTTGGAGGGTGGGCAATGGTGCACTAATACGCACATGGAAGGATCCCTGGATTCCCAAGGGTGTCCTCTTTCCGGCTAATCACCCCAAAACGCAATTGCCGTCTGAACCGGGTTTCAGATTTTTTGGACATGGAGGGCTGACCGGCTGCGAGAGTTTTTTTGGCCTATGGACATTGAACATATCATGAAAATTCGTACATCCCCGAGGCAACGAATTGACTACATATCGTGGTTTCCTGAGAAGACCTGTCAGTTTACGGTCAAGAGTGCTTACAAGTTGGCCACATGTGAGCATAACATTGCCTTCGCCGGGGTGCGTCTAGTTCAGAGCCAAGTGGTGTAAGGTTATGGAATGTTATATGGAAGTCTTCGGTTCCACATAAGATGAAAATATCGGCATGGAAAGTGGCTACTGGAGTTCTTCCTACGGCGAAGTGCAAAGTGTATAGACATTTGTCGAAGCGAGCGACTTGCCCGCTGTGTGGCGTCGAGGAAGAAGGAACTTTTCATGCGCTGGTGTCATGTGAGCAAGCGAGGCAAATCTGGATTCGTATGAGAACTCGCTGGCCCCTTCCACCCGACGAGTTTTTGCTGGAAAACGGGAATGAATGACTGCTACATTTGTTGAGCAGGTGTTCGGAGGATGTGCGTGATATGGTAATTATGTTAATCTGGCGAGTATGGTAGCTTTGTTCGGATATATCACATGGGAAAGAAATACCACCTGTTGATGCTATGGTGGACTACTTAGGTAGCTACTACAAATCCATCAAGCTTGCTGGCCCGTATTCTACGAAGGAGATATTGAAGGGAAAAATGCTAGTACCTGCTGTTGTAAAGGAGCCAGTGGTGCATGCACGCTCCTCTAATACCCCTTGGCCTACGCCTGGGCCTGATAAGGTTGCCCTGTCCTGCGCCTGGGCCTGATAAGGTTGCCCTATCCGTGGACGGTTCCTTCAAGGCATCGGATGGAACAGCGGTGGCTGGCATGGTTCTCAGAGACAGTGCGGGTCAAATTATCTTTGCAGCTTATAGAGTGATTTTTCATTGCAATGATGCATTGAAGGCGGAGTTGCATGCACTTATGCAAGGGATGACTTTGGCCATCCAACATAGACAACTCCCGGTGGTGATCCAGTCAGACTCTTCGGAGGCATTTTCAGTTCTATCAAGCAATACTCGCTCGGCGTATGGACATTTAGTGGTAGAAATTAGAGATTTAATGTGTAATAGAGAGATTTACCTCAGAAGATACACGGTAGTCAAAATAGAGTTACAGATCAGTTGGCCAATTATAGTCGCATCAAGTTCATCACGGCTGTGTGGGTGAACTCAGCTCCACCTTGTATCGAGGATTTGTAGCCTTTTGATTGTAGCATTACTATCATGCAATAAAAGCTCCCTTTACCCCACAAAAAGAAAAGAAAATAGTATAATGTAAAATTGTTCATATTAGACACCAATAGTCACTGGGTGGGATGGCTATCCATGTTTGCGCGGTAGCAGCACGTTGCTGGTTGGATCCTTGGCCCAGCAATTTACAGTTTTTTAATCCAAATTTATTACATGACAGGTGGGACCCATCGGTCTGTATTTGAAAGCTTTCCATGCCACTAAATAAAAATATGAGAATCCATCACGAGCATTGGACATATAAGTTGTAGCATCGCCGGTGCATGTACCTCCACCTTGTTTGTATTCATGAGCTTTTCTGTTGTAGCATCATATCTGGAACAAAAAATGACTCTATCTGAAATGGCGGTTTTGAGTTTACACAGTACACAAGAGACGACAGTGTATTAATAAAGTACATGTACTCCCTTTTTTATTTACTCCACATATTGGTTTTGGTCAAAGTCAAGCTTTACAAGCTTTGAAAAAATTTATAAACAAAAATATTAACATATACAATAACAAATCAATACCATTAGATTCGTTGTTGAGTGTACTTTCACATCATATAGATTTGTTATGCTAAATATTTATACCCATTTCTATAAATTTGATCAAACTTTACAAAGTGTAACTTCAGTCAACTTTAATATGCAGAGTAAATAAAAATGAAGGGAGTACCAAATTCTCATTTCATGTGGCTACCATGTGACGAATATATCTAGATGGTGATGCAAGAGTTAAATGTGTGACAACGCAGACCATTTCGAATCGGAGGGATTGAATCTGAGTATGAAACAACCACACTTGTACTCCAACAAAGCACCAGATCACTGCTTCTCGTACTCAAATTAACACCAACATAATCTCATTTATATAACAGAAAATCGTATGTCTTATAATGGTTCTGCTGTAATTGTCTATATTTTGTAGTGAGTTTGTTGATGTTTTTGGCATCAACTTCAATAAAGATGGTTGTGTGAATCACAATGATGCAGAGGCCGGGGTTTTCGGAAGAACAGAAAATCATCCTCCCGACCTGACCTTGTGGCACTGGAAGTATAACAGTGTGAAGACGTGAGACTACTATTCAAGCTTTCAATCATACAGGAATCCTTTCAATGCAGCAGAAAAAATACTAGTACTAGTAGTTGTGATCCTATCACTAACCTCTTCTCAGTCTGAGACTGATCTATCCAGACACCTGTACTGACTTTTGAAATGTAAATCATGGCTAAACTTTCTTTGACAAGGGTGGTTTTTGGAGAAGGGTATTCACGTGGAACCGGCTTATGTTCTGCCTCTACTTACAGCGGGTGATCATCACAGGAAGAGACGGCGGGCGAAGCCGCTCCCGAGTGGCTAGCAGCAGCAGCAGCAGCAGCCTCGCTGCATCGGCTGATGCCTTCAAACGCCTGCAAGCAGACTCCTGAGAACCCCGTCAGGGCATGGAACACGTTTGGAAGGCTCGTCTGAAGATGGTTCAGCGTCATGGCTCGACTGGTCCTCAAGGAGTTGATGTACCTGGCCTTCTCCTCCTCGACCTTCTTTCTGAACACGTCCAGCTTCGGGTCGTCCTTCGATACTGAGTAGCTCCTGGCGTGCGAACCCTGGCTTGAGCTCTGCATTGCGTTTTCGCTGTGTTTCTCCAGCTGGGCGTGGAACTTGCTCTCGATGTTGTCTGATTTCTTCTTCAGCTGACGCTCCTCAGCCTGCTGTAACACGATAGAGTGTATGACTGACAGAAAAGCTTTTATTGCTTCTGCTGCTACCTGTTTATACATACATAAAAAAGAAGGGAACATTAATTAAAGAAAGACCAAATGGTTAACATTAATTAAGAATGGAAGGTTCGTCGTCCAAATATGTATGATGAATGTTCAACCAAAACCACCCGCAAGCTTGATTTTGCAGTAACAAACAAAACTCTGAAAGAATATACCATGTTGGTTTTACTCTACCTTCTCAGGTAACTTCTTAAGAGCGTGCTCAAGTTCCCCACAGAGGCTACGGATTCCAGATGAACTTCTCATGAAGCCTTCATTATCAGGCAGGCAATCAGTGAGTCCAATCCATTCGTTAAGGATGGTTACGTACTCACGCTGCAAGGTGATCAGATTGCAGAAGGAATTGTGCCATGCAGAGACTTCGCCTTCCAACTGAGATGTTGCATAGCAATGGGAGTCAGTTGTCGGCTCACTGCCAGGTTGGTTGCCAAGGAGACTGGCTTGCTGGGCAATATGGTTCTGAACCTCATGGCACTCGTACATGTTTCTCCACATATGCACAAGTCTGAGTCACAAGCAAGGAAAATAAGTGTCAGAAGAGAACCGACATGAAAATAAACATTGCTATATACTCCCTCCGTTCCTCCCTCCGTATGTGGTTCATAGTGGAATCTCTCCAAAGACTTATATTTAGGAACGGAGGGAGTATCAGGAATCGAAAACAGAGACCGCGCCCACATAAACAGAAGCAAGAAAAAAGTGTGTCAGAAGAGAAATCCGACATGGAAATAGCAGTCACAAGGGAGAACTGCAGAATTAACAGGACAGTATTGTAGCTATGGCAACTGAGTTGCGATTGCATCTGTCATTGGTGGGAAAAATACAAGCAGCACGCACCACAACAACAGTATGGCACAAGATGCCAGAGGTAAATACTAATTAGTATGGCTCAACATAAGTGCCGGCCATATCCTGAATGAAAATAGAGCTCCACTATGGCTCAACATAAGTGCCGTAAGAGCTATACTTGTGTCCCGCTTATGATGAAATTATTATAAGCTAGTATATCTTAACAAGTAACAAGGAAATGTGATAAACAGAGCTTCCTGAAAAGCATTGCTATATATCAGGAATCAAATACAGAGATCACACCCACATAAATAGCGTGATACTAGTAAAATATAAGCTTTTGAACTATATTGGATATGCTAGTTCACGGATTTTCAGAGCTCACCCTGCAGCTAATTCAATAACCTGAGGATATAACTCCTCATCCCTGATCTTTGATATGGTCAAACATGTCAAGCTTACAGCTTCCTCTAAGGACATTATCCGAGTTTGCAGTTCTTCGATATTTTCCCGAACTTTCTCTGCCTGCAACCTATCATGCTCCCCTGATTCTAGCTTCTTTAGCAATGAACTGTACTTTCTGTATTCAAGCCTTGCAAATTCTTCATCCTGCAATATAGGATAGTCAACAATGTGTCGACTTCTGGCAGCATAAGGTAACAAGTCAACATTTATTCGTGATGTAACAAAAAATTCCTAAACAATAAACGATTCATCAAAATCTAAGATACAAGCTATAAGCTGTTATCTCAATCCTTGAGCGTATTGTGCAATGCATTTCGGTGAACATAGACCAAATCAAAATAATACTTAAGACTCCCATAGTGCACCTTAACTAACTGATAGAGTTTTTGCTCCTCGTCATAAAGCTTATCTAGTGTTTTGCCATGATAACCGTATCCACAAGCATCAGTTGAGGATTCTCTGTTAGCATGTACAGACTTGAATGACCAGCTCCAGGAAAGTGTAGAGAAAACCTTGGCAGACTTCGAATTTTTTCCTGCACATAGAACAACAAACGGTATTCCTCAGGAAGTGATGGTTTGTTAAGAGGTAATAGGGAGACGTATGGAACATGGAATGTCGTTGATCCCGAAATATTAGTACTCCTGGTGCCATTACCTATTGCTTTGCAATGTGTTGGTGTATACTTGATACGTACATGACACTTGGAGAACCAACAATACATAGACAAGAAGGTTGGCATACTTCATAGTACATATGCATCATAAGAGGCTAGAGTATAAGGTTTTTTTTTCCGAATAGGCTAGAGTTTAACTTACCAAATGACATCTAAACAAAATATCAAGGATGATATATGGATGAGAAAAGCTAAATTTATTACCTTTCTTTACTTGCACCTCTGAGGGATCTAGCCGGCCGGTAGCAGAATCCAAAAGTATAACAACATCAGTCCCACTTGCGGCTGCTTTCAAGAAGTACTCATCAATCTCCTTGGCTATTTCTACCAGTGACTTGTCAGTCGCCCAGGCCATCACCGAAGAGTTCGAGTCCTTTGTTACCCAGCTGCTCATCATCGATGAGTTTTCATCACCCATAACCCTACTCTTTGCTGGATGCAATTCCACACGCCTAAGTATGCCATCAGCATTGCCAGAGACACTTTGATCCTGTCCATCAAATTCTATGTTCGTTTCCACCCAATCGTCATCCATGCTGACCTGTGAGGCCATTTCTTTATCGTCCCGATCAGCCAACGAAGATGGAAGAAAATCCAAGGGACGCATAGTGATTGGGTCCGTGTACTCCCACTCCATACCGGGCGGCGGCGGCGGGGGCAGAGGCGTCGAGCAGCTGTCAGTGTCGTCGTCTTCATCCGTGGAATCATCCCCGTCGAGATCACCATCTCTCTTCTCCCTCTTTCTTATCCTTATCGGACTAAACGGTATGAGTGGTGGGGGGAGTGGTGATGGCGGCATTGAGGATGTCACCGAGTATGGTGGCATGGAAGAAGTCACAGAGTATGCCGGAGGCGGTGGTGGTGGCGGCGGCGGCGGAGGGGGAGGAGGTGGTGAGGCAACGACTGGAAGGGACTGGTGTGACGATGCAGTCTCCACCTCGGCGAATTGGCGGAGAGTGGCTCCTGTGTTGCGGAGTGCATGCAGGTAGGTGATGTGTGCGGCTGCAAGGTCGACACGGCGGCGCACGAGCTGCTTCATGAGGTTCCTCCTGTCCCTGCATCTCCTCACCGCCTCCTCGTCCTCCACTTTGGAGTGCCTGCAACCCATCTGCCGCCAACAACCTTGAAGAATGCAGATTGCAGCACCGGCTGAAAGGAAATCCCAAATCGGGGGCCTCAGTCAAGATTCCAGATCATCCGCAACACTCGGACTGTAGCAACTCCACCGAAACAAGAAAAGAAACTCTCACATCCTCGCACATGAGATTGCCCGCTCCTATATCAGTATCTGGCAGACAAAAGGGATGATCCAAACATCAAGATTCAGCTAACACAAACTGAGGCAAAATAATAATACTCGTAAAGAATAGCCCCGATTAACTCTAGCCTGCTCGGCTGACTTACTGGAAAGGAAGAAACGCCCGCCGATCCGCAATCTTGGAGTCGGCGGCCAGCTTGAAAGCTAAGCAGCCCCGGTTGGAGAAACAAGGGATCTAGACAACCTCAAGAGCCCTCCCTCCCTCCCTCTGGTCAAGCACACGGACTGGTAGATGGTGAAGCAGAGGCGAAGAGAGAGGGCGAGACAATTGGGAACCGAGGGGGAGAGGGGAAAAGGAGAGGGGAAAGGGGAAAGCGAAGGTGTGGGATTTGGTTAGCTTTCTTTCCGGGCTGCGGTAAAGTAGCGGTGCGAGGAGGAAGAAATTGTGCAGGAAGGATGGTGGTGGTCAGAGGGGCTGAGCTGCTCCGCCGCTTTCCCCTGTCTGTCACGGAAACTCCTCCACTTGTCCTCTCATTTTCTTTTTCCTTGGCCTTCTCTTGCTTGCAGGTGGTATCGTATCGTTAGGTCCACGCCGTCCATGCAAGTGACTTCCAACATTTGCTATACGAGCTAACTACCTTTTTTTCGAATTATACGAGCTAACTACTCCCTCCATATCATATCACAATATAAAATCATTTTTCAAGCTAGTCTTATTGTAAGAGGAATAGAGGGAAGATTGGTTGAATGTATGTTTATTGCATGAGCTTCATGGTTTAATACAAAGTTGGGTCATCTATTTTGAAACGGAGGGAGTATATAAGAATACATGATTAATTTGGAGTACATGACAAGTAGAAATAAAGCATGCGCTATCTGATGCTTTCTGATATACTTATATGATATTAATAGTTTGGTACATATGGTATGAAATTAAAGTATGGGACGGTTTCGAGATATATCAAAATTACTTAGGTATGATTCCGCTGCCGTGAATTTAAAAAATGACAATGATTTTTTACAAGTTGATGACTCAAACTTTTTTATAACAAAAATATAAAACTATATATATTTGCAAGAAACGTATGCAAGTATATATATGCATGCATGGATTCAAGCCTTTATGGCTGGTCATGCATGCAATTTATGCTTTGCTTTGTTTATGGACGAGCTTAACTCTTTTTTGTGAGAAAAATGAATACATTACTAGAAAAATGAATACGTAACAAAAAAATGAACGTGATTAGCAGGGAATATGGCTCATGTATAAGAAAAAGGACTACATTATAAGTTTTTTTTGGGCCTTTGGTTAGCACATTAACCTTTCTATGGGTCTGGGTGAGCAGGTCGTAGCTCCTTTTAATGGGCAATGTATACTAACAATGACAACAACTTTCTTACCACCTCGCTTGCCGGCCTGGTGAAAAATAGATATAAAAGTATCTACAGTCGGACTTAGCAAATTCGGCCCTCAAACGTCCATGGACGGATCCGGGCACGTCCGCGGACACTGACCGGGCACCCCTTAAATATTGGGCCGGACATCCATATACGCAAATTTCGATTCTCAAATCCAAGCAATCCATACACGTCAATTATACGATACAAACTGTTCGAACGCCAAAGTGTGAAAGAAAAAAAAGCAAATCATAGTTCAACAAACCGGACATAGCAAAATAAAATCAATGTCCGAGCATGACGGATGACCTAGGATCATTGGTTGGGCGCCTGCTCTTGCTGCATCCGGGCTGCCTCCTCCGCCTGCATCCGGGCTGCCTCCTCCGCCTGCATCCATGCCGCAACCGCCCTCGCCGCCTCATACTTCCTACGTTCGTTGATCTCCATGTTCTTGTTCACAAGTTGCTTCTTCACATGCTCATCCAAGAGGGTCTTGTCCGCCAACATGATCCTCGCATCTTCCGTGCCCCGTGCGAGTTGCAACCTCTTCATCTCAAGCTCTATGTCACCAAATGTCTTGGACTTCTCGAGATCCCATTTGATTGCTGCTTGTTGCTTCTCGAGCTCGATCTTCTCCCTCTCAATTTCCATCTTCTTCGCTGCCCTCTTTCGGCCCCACTCCATTCTTTCCTTTTGCGCATCCAACATGAGCTTGTACCTCTCCTCCTTGTTCTCCGTCACCGAAAAATGCCCGTCCATGTGGATGAAATTTTGGTAGCCGCAGCATCACGGGCGGCACGTGCCTTCACCCATTTGTTTCCCATGACTCGGCAATTGTCCTTTGGCACGGTGGCTTTTCCATTCATCATGACAACATCGTCCTCTTCATCGTCCAACCCAATTGATTGGTTTGAGATTGAGCCATCATTCGTCTTCTTGCCGGACTTGAGGTCGGCCACAAGTTGGTTCCACTTCGGCTTGCCGTTCAATATGACCCAACAATGGCTAAAAGAAAATGGCTTCTTCTCCATCTCATGATACAAAGTGGCCGCCGCCGCCGTCTAGCAAACAACACATGTATGAGCACGAGAATGCAAACAGAAGAAGCATATGCAATGGACGACAAGATGAAGCAATCGAGCTTACGTGAGTTGCGACTCCCATCCTACTTTGAGGGCATTTGGTCACTTGTGAGTAGTAGGCGACGTACTTGTTCACTTCCCCTTGAATGATCCCCAACGACGTCAAAGGGATGCCACATTGCGGGTGGTCACAAGATGCGACTCCACATACCCCTTTTGCTCGGTGCCGCATATTGGATCCATCGTTGTGGCCAACAAGATGTCCTCAAATCTTGAGAATGCCGGACCTCTTGCCTTCGGCGTGTTGGTCTTCTTCTTCCTTTTGCTTGGATTGGGATTGGATGTTGTCCCAACCTCAAATGTGATGGTGGCCTCCAATTCACACTCCATTTCGCTCGGATCTTCATTGTCATTGATCGTGTTCGACAGGAACGCCTCCTACATGATTATGGTTTGCAAGCATTCATCATGTGCGCAATGAACTAGTGGTCTATGCTAAAAACTGATCGGACATGAGCAAATAAAACGCACTGACATTCCGTCGAACATGTCGAGGGCAGCCCGGGCAGTGCCAGTGCCCGTGCTCATCCACGTCCGAACGAGCTGCGGTGAGCCACACATGTCGACCACTGGCATCTGCGTGGGCGGAAAGCTATCCGGAATGGCCCAGTTGGCAGTCGAATCATCCTCTATCCCAAGGGGGTCGGACGATGTAATATGCGTCGACGCTCGAAGGGAAGGGGTGCGGGGATCCGGGCGCGGCGGAGGAGACAGCTGCTCCGCCACGTCCTAACCTCCTTGTGACGCCCTCGTCGCCTCCCTCTCTCGCTATCGGCGTCACCGCAACTTGCGGGCGACATTCTCCGCCTTGCAAGTCGCAACCGACGAATTGACACCACCGACGGACGAGGCGGACCGTGTCTCCATCGTGGTGGTGTGGGTCGGGCTGAACGACATCTCCAGAAGTGGATCGAGACCGGAGGTGAGGATTGGGAGAAAGGGTGGAGGACAGCGAGGGTTCGGGCGCGGGAAAGGTTGGAGGCGGCGGGAGGAGGACGAAGGGTTTGGTGGATTTGGTGTAATTTGGGGTGGGGTCGAGCTATTGGGTTCGACGTGGCGGGTGTGTCCAGGCGCCCCCATACCCAACCCCATATTTGGGCTGGATATGGGGGGTGCCGGTCAGCCCGGGCGTTTGAGGCCCGTTTAAGGAGCCCGTCTAGGTCGAAAAAACATGACTGGACAGTGACCGGGCGGCTCGCCCGGGCGTATGATGTAGGTTTGAGGCGTCAAACTGTAGATGCTCTAAGGTCTATATAACAATGTCTCTAGTGTCTCAAAAATAAATAGTCCCTCCATTCCATAATGTAGAGCGTCCACGCCTTTTAAGATTTAACTTTGACAATAAATTTAACCAACACGAGCGACTGCGGCGGGAGCATGACATACACCTTTGAATTCGTATTCGAAAAAAGTTTTTAAAGGTATAATTTTTGTAGCGATCCGACCTCAAACGGTTAAATCTCTGTGTATAAGTGTCATCCCTGGATCGGTAATGCTGACACACACACAATACTTTGAAGGATTTATAACAGAGTTCAATCACACACTTATTATATCGAAGATCTCAAAAGAGAGTACTTATTACAATAATATGGCTGAAGGTCATCTAATGAAGATAACTGCAGAAGGCTTTGAAGGCAAAATGAGTCCATCAACTCCAACGGCATAGCTGAGTGCAAGACAACGACCTAGCGCACCTTACTCTTCATCTGAAAAGTCTGCAATATAATACGTTGCAACCCGAAATGGGTCAGCACATGGAATATGCTGGCAAAATAACACTGTAGAGCAATGAACAAGTAGCGGCTATAACTATATGCATATTTGGCTGGTGGAGGCTCTATGGTTATTTAGTTTTTTCCTACAACAAAGGAATATATTTTATTTAACTACAAAGTTTGTTGAAAATATTGAGAATGGTAACCCCATCTCAATCCCAGTTAAAGTAATCATTAACCCAACAATTTAATTAAATAAAGTGATGAGATTAACATAATAATTCAAGCACCAGATACTCAATATGTCCATAACTGGGGACACGGCTAGCCATGATTAGTTTGTACAATCTGCAGAGGTTTGCGCACTTTTCCCCATAAGACTCGATCTCCTTCATTGATTTCTTGCACTACTTGATGTTTGAGAAATAGATGACCGAGACACAGTCTTTCAGAAGCATTAGCCCCTTCGACGGGTAAACTGTACTACCTACATCCCCTACATCTGCTAGTTTACCACTGAAAGAGGTCACGCAACATACTCAACTATGCTAGAGCCCATAATGGCTTGTGGCTGCACACGGAAGTTTCCAGCATGAATAACATTATGATCCCTTTAAGCATGGGTGGCGGACCATAGGATGATCACACGGATTCCTCAGGATCTCCTTGGACAACACTGGATTGCCCCAAGTGCCCACAAACAATCCACCCAGATGTGTATTAAAATAGCCACCTTAAGTTAACCCTTAGATATAACTAACTCTCACATCTTTCATGAATCTCACAAACCAATCCACGTCTACGAGCATAGCATAGCAGTATAAGCATAACGTAGAAGTAACTCTCAAGATTTGAATGAAAAGGGCAATAGGTACTACCTCAACAACTACTTCCCAATACCCACATGTTAAACAGATCCTAAACATGCAATGTTTGAGGGTTGAAACTAATGCATAAAAACTGGGTAATAAGGAGTATGATCAAAGTGTTACTTGCCTTGCTGACGATCTGAAAACCCTAGTGACTCGTAGTAGCATGCTTCGCACTCCGGAAACTCTATGGCAATCAAACCATAACATACATAAGCAATCAAGCAATAGATGCAAGGGTAAACTCAAGAGAAAAGATCCAAATCAAAAGTTCAAGAGAAGAGCTTCGATCCGCAAAAAGAATCAATCGAATCGGAGCTACGAAACTCAAACCGCGGTCAAGCGAAGTTCAAATTCAAATCTGCTTGCAACCAAATTTTAAATTGTAAAAATCATATTCAAGTTGGTTAACTGGGAAGATGGGTTCGAGACGCAGATTTTTGAGTTGGTTTCACTGGATTTGGACGAACGGTTAAAAAGTTGCGAGCGTTTGAAGATCAGGGGCTAATCTGTGATAAAAATAATCGCGGATAGGTCCCTGGATGAAAATAAATAAATAGAAAAATGCTAACGAACGAACGTTCACTAATAGGGACAAACGAACGAAGACGTTCGGGTGAACGATTGCTAAATTGATCCGATCGGAAAAACCAAGAAAACCCTAACCCTAAAACAAAACCGATCTACACCAAAAATTGAAAAAAATGGCAGCGGTTTTTACCCGTTCACGACGAAAACCAGGGTCAGCGGCGAGGCTAGATCCGGCGAGTCCGGCGGCTTCGACGACGGCGGGCAACGGCGGGGCGGGGCGGCTTCGCGTCGGCGGCGGCGACGCTGTGGTGGTGGTGCGGGCTACGGCGGCGGGGCGGTGTGGGGACAAGGGGCGGCGGGGGCGGCGTATATAAAGGCCGGGGGGCAAGGCGGCGCGTGGGTGGTGCTGGGCCGTGGCCTGCTCGGCTGGGCCTTCGGCCCAGTCGGGCGGGAACTTAAAAAAAATCCGCCGAATAAAAATCCTAATAAAATATAAAAAAAATCTAAAAAAATGCCAAAAATCACCATCTAAATAAAAAATTTAGAACAAAGTGAACATTTTTCTGGCCTAAAAACGCAATTTTCAAAAATGCATATTTTTTTAATTCAAATAAATTCTCAAATAAAATCCAAATAAAATATATATTTGATATTAATATTTTTCCTCCAATATTCCTCTTTTTTAAGAAGTCATGTTATCTTCACTCTTTTAATTTAAATATTGGAAATAATTGGAGAGAAAAATATTAAAATCAAATTGATTCGTCTTTTCAAATTTGAGAAAAAGTTCAAATATGAAAAAAATGAAATCCCCAAGTCTCTCCTTGGGTCCTTGAGTTGCTTAGGATTTCTAGGATCACAACCAAAATGCAGATAAAATATGATATGCATATGATGACCTATGTATAACATTCAAATTGAAAATTGGGACGTTACAAACCTACCCCCTTAAGATGAATCTCGCCATCGAGATTCGGGTTGGGTAGAAAATAGGTGTGGGTGATCTTTCCGTAGGTCTTCTTCTCGTTCCCAGGTGGCTTCATCCTCGGTATGGTGGCTCCACTGAACTTTGCAAAACTTGATAACCTTGTTGCGTGTAACTCGACTGGCAAACTCGAGGATCTTGACGGGTTTCTCCTCGTAGGTCAGATCACTCTCCAACTGAATTGCTTCCAGGGGCACTGTATCTCTTAGGGGAATATCGGCCATCTCAGCATGGCACTTCTTCAACTGGGAAATGAGAAACACATCATGAACTCCTGACAATCCTTTGGGTAACTCCAACTCGTAGGCAACCTCTCCCATATGTTCCAGAACTCGATATGGTCCTACAAATATCGGGGCTAACTTTCCTTAACTCCAAATCATTTAACTCCTCACACTGGTGACACACGAAGATATGCTCGATCTCCAATTTCATAGACTACCTCCTTTCGTTCAGTATCGGTATAACTCTTCTGCCTGGACTGAGCTACCTTCAGTCTATCTCGAATCAACTTAACCTTCTCTTCAGACTCTTTGATCAGATCTGGTCCAAACAACTGACGGTCTCCAACTTCATCCCACATTAACGGTGTCCTGCATCTCCTTCCATACAAAGCTTAGAAAGGTGCCATCTTCAAACTAGCCTGATAACTGTTGTTGTAGGAGAACTCTGCGTAAGGCAAATTGTCATCCCAACTAGATCCATAATCTAGCGCACAAGCTCTCAACATGTCCTCCAGAATTTGATTAACTCTCCCTGTCTGTCCATTAGTCTGCGGATGGAAGGTTGTACTGAACTCTATCCTGGTACCCAAAGTCTGGTGCAACTGATTCCAAAACTTCGAGGTAAACTGTGTCCCTCTATCTGATACGATGGTCCTCGGAACTCCATGCAGACATACGATCCTGGTCATATATATCTTGGCCAACTTCGCGCTTGTATAGGTGGTTTTCACTGGGATAAAGTGAGCTACCTTGGCCAAGCGATCAACTACTACCCAGATAAAATCCATGCCAAGCTTGTCCCACTTCCATTCGGGTATCGACATAGGCTGAAGCTCACTCTCTGACATACATCACATACTGCTACATACTCGGCAATATCCTTCTTCATACATGTCCACCAGAAACGCTCCTTCAAGTCCAAATACATCTTGGTGTTTCCGGGGTGAATCAAGTATGGAGAGTCATGAGCTTCCTGAAGTATTAACTTCCTGATCTTCGCATTATTGGGCACATATATACGATCCTCAAACCATAAAGTTTCGTGCTCATCCTCACGAAAACCTTTGGCTTTTCCTTTGCTCATCTTCTCCTTTATCTCAGCAATTTCCTTATCATCCTTCTGAGCTTCTCGAATCTTCCCCAATAATGTAGACTGAACCTCCATTGTTGCCACAAAACCTCTTGGAACTATCTCCAAACGAAGTTCCTTGAGATCGTCAACCAACTCCTACGGTAATCCTCCGCTTACGAGGATATTGGCATAACTCTTGCGGCTCAAAGCGTCTGCTACGACATTGGCCTTTCCTGGATGATAGTATAACCTCATATCATAATCCTTTATGAGCTCCAACCATCTCCTTTGTCTGAGATTTAACTCCTTCTGAGTGATAATGTACTTCAAACTCTTGTGATCCGTGTACACATCACATCTGTTCCTAATCAGAAAATGTCTCCAGGTCTTAAGCGCATGCACTACGGCTGCTAACTCCAAATCATGGGTGCCATAATTCAACTCATGAGGTCGAAGCTGTCGTGAGGCATATGAAACAACTCTTCCATCTTGCATAAGTACACCTCCAAGTCCTAAGCGAGAAGCGTTGCAATACACTTGGAAATCCTTGCGTATATCCGGAAGAATCAACACTGGGGCTGTAACCAAATGTTTCTTCAACTCCTGAAAACTGGCCTCATAATCTTCAGTCCATTTGAACTTGGTGTCCTTCTTCAACAATTCGGTCATGGGTTTCGCAGTCTTGGAGAAATTCTCAATGAACCTCCTGTAGTATCCTGCGAGTCCCAGAAAACTATGGATCTCTCCAACAGAGGTGGGTGCCAACTTTTCAGTGACAGACTGAACCTTGGTGGGGTCTACTGCTATACCTTCTCCTGATATAACATGTCCAAGAAATCCAACTTCCTTCAACCAAAACTCACATTTGTTGAACTTGGCATACAACTGATGTTCCCTGAGCTTCTCGAGAACTAAGCGCAAGTGTTCCTTGTGTTCCTCTTCATTCTTCGAGTACACCAAAATATCATCAATAAACACCACTAAAAACTTATCCAAAAACTCCATGAACACCTTGTTCATCATGCTCATAAAATAGGCACGAGCATTGGTCAATCCAAATGACATAGCCGTGTACTCATATTGTGACGCCCCGAGACCGATGCGCCAGGTGTCTTCCAGTTATTCGCTGTTGTTGCCTTGTCATTCGCTTGTGTGTTGCATCTTGCCATGTCATCATGTGCATTGCATCATCATGTTTTCAAAACTTGCATCCGTCCGGGTTCCCCCAGTTTCGTTTGTTGTCCGTTTTGAGCACAACCACACTTGCATGCGGCATGTCCGAAATAGTATTTTTTATAGGTGGATAGAAAATGTTCTCAGAATGGGTTGAAAGTTGGCATGCGATGTTGTTATGTTGTCAGTAGGCCGCCTGCCAAGTTTCATCGCATTTAGAGTTCGTTTGATGCCCCAACGGATAACTATAGCGGCAATATAACAGGTCTTTTCGTCGGACGTTTTCGGTCTCCGAAAACTGTTGCCGGGTTTTCCCTCTCTTTCCTCCCTAGACCATATACACAGTCCACTACCAACCGCCAGGTCCCAAAACCCCTCCTAACCACCTAACCCCCTCCTTGTACAGTGCATTGACCCCTCAAGTTCGCGTCCGAAGTTGACCCAAACCCGACCCAATCTGTCGTTTCCAATGGGTCCGGATCATCCCTAAACATCTATTAAACATCTTCGTTTTTCTTTTGGTCTCCCTAGCCTATTTATCCAACACCATCCGATTAAGATCGGAGGGACCAAATGCCCCTATCCAAAAATCCACTTGTTATATAAATGGGACCAAACCCTAAAAACTAGGTCATTTGTCCCCCCTAGGCGCCACCTACAGCCTCCTCCTTCCTCGGATTAGCCGCCGCCACCCACCTTGTTTTCTTCACTAGACCAATCCCGTAGCCTCCTCCCGATCCAGTCCAACCAGTCAGCCACGTCTCATCTGCTCCGCTGGATTTTGATCCAATGATGCAGCGCCCTCGAGCAGTTCCCGCATGAGCCCCCCCTCCTACTTCGATCCCCGAGCGGATCGAGCCAGCAGTCCCCAGCGGCTAGGAGCAGTAGCGCCAAGATGACGTCCCCGTGAGCCGCCACTGATCCAGGCCGACATCCTCCCTCGCGACCCTCTCTCTCTCGCAACCTTCATTCTCCTCCTCCTGTCTCTCTCGCGCTCTCAATTTCTCTCTCTCTCGCCAGGTATAGGAGCAAGAGGAGCTCGCCCTGGCTGGCATGGCCACCGTTCCATGCCGTCGAGCCTCGCCAAGTCCTCCCTCTTACCGGATCCACCCGTCCCCGATGCCTGCACCTCCTTCCTGCTCGGTTCCGACAAGTTCTGAGCCAAGTCGCTGCGTTCCCTGCCGCTGCCATCTGCTTCCCCTGCAACGAGAAGAGCCGCCGCTGCCTCGTGCCCGAGGGGCGCGCTCGTCCTTGAGCCCCGTGCGCCAACCTCGAACTCCTCCTCGCCGGAGTCCTGCACAAGCCGCTGCTGCGGGTCGTCCTCAACGCCTTTCCCACCTCCAGTCGCTAAGTGTCGGCAAGCCCAGTCACCGGTGAAGCCCCGCAGGTCGCCGTGTGCCCCTGCTCCTCCTTCTCTTTCACTCTCTTCCTCCCCGACCCT
This sequence comes from Triticum aestivum, assembly GCF_018294505.1. NCBI lineage: Eukaryota > Viridiplantae > Streptophyta > Magnoliopsida > Poales > Poaceae > Triticum > Triticum aestivum. The sequence continues at coordinate 386,876,794 of NC_057800.1, read as the reverse complement.
TTCTAGCGCCCGTGTCCTTCAGGAGCTCGTCGCATAGCCGCCGCCCGAATCCACCACCTGTTGCCGCCTCGAACCTCTCATGCCGGCCTTCAACGCAAGTCGTGCCCTTCCCCGCCTCAGATCCGGCAAGATCCGCCTCCTCCTCTAGACACGGCCCTTCCTGGCCGGATCCCGCCGCCGTGCCCGCCGCTGCAAGTCCCAGCACCGCCTCACTCTTCTTCCTGGAGCGAAGCAGTCACATGCCGGATCTGGCCAAGCGAGCGCCTCGCTCGGGTTGACCCAGTCATCGACCGCGCCTCACCCAACTGACTGGGTCACAGCCTCGTCAAGGCCTAGCCGCATGCCACGCCGGCCTGCTACTTCGTCCGCCACCAAACGGGCCAAGCCCATTGTGAGCATCAGATCCAGCGCCCCCCCGTGCACTGTTGAGCCAGCCAGATTTAGGCCCGAGACAATGTTTTTTCTTTTTTCTGCGGAATGTTTTAGCTATTATCCGCAGGACTGCAGTTTTTCAGAAAATCCCTAGTTTTCATGCATATAATAAATCATGAACCGTGCTTCATATGTAAAAACTTCATATATGTAAAATGCTTAGTTTTTCTTGTACTTTCACAATATGCAACTTTTGTTTAAAATGTTGTTTGATTAAATTTGCTCATATGCCATGTTAAAATGATTTAATTCATAACTAAATAACCGTAGCTCCATTTTAAATAAACTTTATATGTAAATGGGGTAGAAAAATGCCTAGGTTAACATGGTAGCATTACTTTGCATGTTTAATAACTCTAAAATTGTGTATAGGGCAGAACAGTTCCAACCTTAAAATATGCACATGGGGATTTTTCCGGACTTGTTGCTTATTGTTCCGGCCTCATTTAAGCTTGCCTAGATAGGTAGTTTTATTATGCTTCACCTCTTGCCATGTTTAACAACATTTAATATAGTTGGGTACATAAACGAGAGAGAACTAAATAATTGATGTGGTGTTTCGTCAATATGCAACTCGTTGCATGTTGAGCTCCACTTAACTTGTAGTTTTGTTTGTGCACTTTGCCATGCCATGCATATTTAAATCGGACATGCATCATACTTGTTTGTGCATCATGCCATGCTTATGTGATGGTTGTTTACTATGTTGCTTGCTTATTTCCGGGTTGCTTCTCTCGTTAGCTTCGGTTTCATTCCGGAGTTGTGAGGATCCGTTCGTCTACGTCCGTTTATCTTCTTCATGGACTCATTCTTCTTCCTTGCGGGATCTCAGGCAAGATGACCACACCCTCGAAATCACTTCTATCTTTGCTTGCTAGTTGTTCGTTCTATCGCTATGCCGCGTTACCTACCACTTGTTATATCACGCCTCCCATATTGCCATGTCAAGCCTCTAACCCACCTTCCTAGCAAACCGTTGTTTGGCTAAGTTACCGCTTTTGCTCAGCCCCTCTTATAGCGTTGTTAGTTGTAGGTGAAGTTGAAGTTTGTTCCATGTTGGTACATGGATATGTTGGGATATCACAATATCTCTTATTTAATTAATGCATCTATATACTTGGTAAAGGGTGGAAGGCTTGGCCTTATGCCCGGTGTTTTGTTCCACTCTTGCCGCCTTAGTTTCCGTCATACCGGTGTTATGTTCCTTGATTTTGCGTTCCTTACGCGGTTGGGTGTTATGGGAACCCCCTGACAATTCGCTTTGAATAAAACTCCTCCAGCAAGGCCCAACCTTGGTTTTACATTTGCCTAACAACCTATTACCCTTCCCTTGGGTCGGCCAACCCGAGGGTCATCTTTAATTTTAACCCCCCCGGGCCAGTGCTTCTCTAAGTGTTTGTCCGAACCGGGCAACCCGTGGGACCACCTCGGGGCAACTTGAGGGCTGGTTTTACTCGTAGCTTGACCTATCTGGTGTGCCCTGAGAACGAGATACGTGCGACTCCTATCGGGATTGTCGGCACATCGGGCGGCTTGCTGGTCTTGTTTTACCATTGTCGAAATGTCTTGTAACCGGGATTCCAAGATTGACCGGGTCTTTCCGGGAGAAGGAATATCCTTCGTTGACCATGAGAGCTTGTGATTGGCTAAGTTGGGACACCCCTACAGGGTATAAACTTTTGAGAGCCGTGTCCGTGGTTATGTAGCAGATGGGAATTTCTTAATGTCCGGTTGTAGGGAACTTGACACTTAACTTAATTAAAATGCATCAATCGCGTGTGTAGCCGTGATGGTCTCTTTTTGGCGGAGTCTGGGAAGTGAACATGGTCTTGTGTTATGCTTGAACGTATGTAGTTTCGGGATCACTTCTTGATCACTTCTAGCTTCTCGACCATTGCGTTGCTTCTCTTCTCGCTCTTAGTTGCGTATGTTGGCCACCATATATGCTTAGTGCTTGCTGCAGCTCCACCTCATTGCCCTATCCTACCCATAAGCTTAAATAGTCTTGATCTCGCTGGTGTAAGATTGCTGAGTCCTCGTGACTCACAGATACTTCAAAACAGTTGCAGGTGCCGATGATACCAGTGCAGATGACGCAACCGAGCTCAAGTGGGAGCTCGATGAAGATCTTGATCATTGTTTTGTGTCTTTTCCGGTTGATTAGTAGTGGAGCCCAGTTGGGATGATCGGGGATCTAGCATTTGGGGTTGTCTTCTTTTATTTTGGTTCCGTAGTCGAACCTTGATTGTATTTTGGATGATGCATGTTTATCCTGTTATTTGTGTGAAGTGGCGATTTTAAGCCAACTCTTTATCCCTTTCTTATTCAGTACATGGGATTGCGTGAATATTACCCCACTTGCGACTAAAACACCATGCGGTTATGCGTCTAAGTCGTGCCTCGACACGTGAGAGATATAGCCGCATCGTGGGCGTTACAAGTTGGTAATCAGAGCCATCCCCGACTTAGGAGCCCCCTGCTTGATCGAATCGCTGATGTTGTTGAGTCTAGAACAAAAATGTTTTGAGTCTTAGGATTATATATATAGGAGAGTAGGATTCTTTTACTCCTCAGTCCCTTCGTCGCTCTGGTGAGGCCTCCTGACGTAGAAGTTTTGACTTTTCTCTCCTCAAATTTCACAATTTTTTAGGGTCACGCGGGTATCTTGGAATCATTCCGATATTCTTGTGATGAGAACATTGTTCTTGGTGCCTCCTGACATTTAGGGGTTGTGGCAGTGTCCCGGGGAGTTGAGCTTCGAGGTGTTGTCGTCATGATTTTATTGTTGCAGTTCTAGAATACCTGAGTTCGCCGACATCGAAAATCTCTTTTATGCAGTTGTTGGTGAGATAACCTTGACGCCACCCAGTACTGGGGCGGGAGTTCGGGAGTATTGCCATAACACGTATAACGGATGCTTTTCGAAGGTTGAGGTACATGATTTCCAAAGGTTTCTTGGTTATGTGTTGAAGGATGGATACAGCTGGATGTAGGGATTGTTAGTTTGGGTGAGATATTATGCTTCCCCTGTATCCCCAACACCTGATTGCATAACCAGATAGTTTCAGGAGTTTATATGTGGGAATTCAAGTAGCTCCTAGGATATCTTTTCGACAGATGCATGATATGAGATTGGGGTTCGACGTCTAGTGGTCCGCCTATCCACGGTTGATTTTACAGTGGTCTCGTTGTGTCTTAAAGAGTCCTTGGCTATGCTGAATTGGGGATGCTTTGTATGTCATGTGTGCTGCCTTGTACATGATGGTGCTGTATGATCGAGCCTGTGTGGGCCCCACCACAAAAACTTCGGACGAAATCTCTATCATATGTTTGTTCCAGCTTATTCTGCAAGCCAAATCCTTTGTTTTGTTTTGAGTTGTGGTATTCGAGTTGCTTCAACGTCAAGTGTTGAATCCATACCTTTTGCTAAATGGTGTTCTCTTATTTCTATGGGAGTACTAATCATTTTTGATCATCGAGATGGTCATGCAAATTCTTCTTTTTCAACTGGTGTGTTTCTCTTCAAGTGGATCCGATCATTTCCAATATTTGCTAGATCAATTCTAAGTTTTCTCAATGGTATCCATTCCATCTTCCCCAAGTTGCCTTTGTTTCCCCCCCTCACACCCTTTTTCTTCAAGGACTTAGATTTCTTATCAAGTATCCATCTTATTGATGGGAAGCCTCTCCATTCTTTTCCATCAATGTTCTTATCCGGTGATTCTCAGGAAGGTACTAACGGAGCCTCAAGTTCATCATTATTCATTCTCTCTCTTCTCTGGTGGATTCAAGTCAAGTTTTCGGTGTTGATCATATTTCCTTCCTCGCTTCAAGTGCTTTCATATGTCGGTGTATCTCTTAACCATTCACTTCTTGCTATTCAATTGTTCCGGAGTGTTGAAGATATCTCAGGAGATTCGTGTTTTCATTCCTAATCTGTTCAAGAGATATCTTGAGGTTGTTATCTCTTTGGAGCCATTTAATTCAACCGGCACAATCTCTCTTTCAAATCGTTCAACGGTGTTTCTTTTGAGTGGGCCCTAACCCACAGGTCTTTTCCCAGGATCTTACCTGACTCTTCTAATTTTTTCCGGAGTTATTTTCAAATTCATTTCAAATTTTGATGTAAGAATGAATTGTCATCAGTCAAATGTCTTTCTCCAAGATCTTTCAAATTCTTTTCATCATTGCTTCAACCTTTCTAATTTTCTTTCCGGAGCGCCTCAACAATTCATGGGTTGTTTCTCGTCGTCATTCTCGGATTTTGAAGACCGAAGAAGAGTTCCTCTTAAATCCTTGCCCATTCTTTCAAAGATTCGTGATTCTAGCTTGATGCCATCTTCATAATTGCTCCGATCGTCAAGGATTCTTTTCACCCATCCGGAGAAATTCAGGAGTCTTTTCAGTTTGATTCTCCGGAGCCCATCATCTCAGAATTATTCATTCAAGCTTTCAGCTCTCGTTCTCCAAATCACACTGGTGCATTGTTCAAGTATTCTCTAATCAGCTCGTGATCTATTCGTTCTCATGTATCAAATTCCCTCAAGTATCTTCATTCGTTCTCTAATTCTTCCTGGTGTTTCTTTATCTTTTCTTCGTTCATTTTCAATCCTTACGATGGTTCGCTCAAGAGTTATCTTCTTTGGTTATCATATCAATTCATTCGTTCTTTCCAATCCTACCGGTGGATCGTCGAAGACTTTTCTCAAGTTTGGCTATATCTCTTCAATCTTTTCAAGAAGAATAAGTAGTATGCCAATCCGTTGCTTGTCATCAATTTAAATTGGTGAAGGATACGCATAACATAATTCTTATTATTGTTTCATCCAAGTGACCGAGTTTGTTCTTTCCAGAGTTGTTCATAATGTCACATTTCTCGGTTCGAGATGCTTCATCTTTTCTTTTCCGGAGTTCCAGGTTTCCGCATTATCTCGTCGCGAAGCTCCATCAAAATCATCACAAGGCTTCACCTTGTGTTTTCAACTTCTCTTTATTTCTATCATCCTGCTATAACCGGAGTTCTTCACGGAGGCTCTACATGGTGGTTCGTCAAGGATTCTTTTCATTCTTAAATTGTTCTTCAAGATTTCTCTTGAAGTTAAGTTCCGCCAAGCTATACTCAAAAATAAACATGGTGTTCAACACATGTCTTGTTTTGAGGAGTTCAAGCATTCCTCATCTTGCATTCCGAAATGCAATTCGTTCTACTTATCTTTTGAGGTGGTGTTACGTCACTCTTGACAATTTCCCTTCGTGTGTCATGATTCAACAGTTGTCAAGAATGAGATAGTTAAACCCATCATTTTCTTCGAGCATGAGCTATTCTCAATCCATCAATCTCTTCATTGGAGTTATCTTAAGTTATATTTCACCTAAAGCCTTCCCCAAGGATTGTTGCTATTTATGGTGCTTATAAATGACCCAAGTTCTTCATTTATCCTCCTGGTGAAATAAGCTTGTCATCTCCTTGTTGATGTCAATTCAATCTGTTGTTTCCGCTAGTGGCAGAATTTCACCTCAATTTCGGGATGTTTTCCCTAAGACCATTTGGAGCATATCATTTGGTTGTTGTTTTTTCAACAACACCGTTCAACCTTTCTTCGTAAGGATGCTATTTCAATTTTATTTGAGAGAGTTGTCATTCTTCTTCTTCGTTCTTTTCTTTCCAACCCTCTAGTTTTCCATTCATTTGTTCCGGAGGCATTGTGATGTTGCTCTTCGTCCCATCATCTCGTTTTGCCTATATCATGTTCTTTTCTTTGCTTATCCATTTAACTGGAGTGTTGTGTCATCTCTTCAATTTCTTTTCATCTTATCAAGTTTTCTTCTCTTTTCTACTAGAGTGTTATCCAAATTCTGTCATTATTGTTCCTTGGATGTCTCATTATACCGGTGCGGTCATATGCCTTTGGTTCTTGAAGCTCTTATTTCATGTCTTTCAACCTACAAGGTTCTCGAATGTTCCTTGTTCCTCTTTGCTAACGGACTATTTGCAATATCGTTCACCTTCATTGTATTATTTCTTTAAATTCGTTCAACCTCTCAAGGTTCATGGTTTCACTCGTTTGTCAAAGAAGCAACTTTGTTTCACCTCTTCCTTTTCCGCTTCTCTTCGGTGCCGTCCTAGATCTCGGGTCGAGATCCTCTTGTAGTGGTGGAGTGTTGTGACGCCCCGAGACCGATGCACGAGGTGTCTTCCAGTTATTCGCTGTTGTTGCCTTGTCATTCGCTTGCGTGTTGCATCTTGCCATGTCATCATGTGCATTGCATCATCATGTTTTCAAAAACTTGCATCCGCCCGGGTTCCCCCAATTCCGTCTGTTGTCCGTTCTAAGCCCAACCACACTTGCACGCGCCCGCGGCATGTCCGAAATAGTATTTTTTATAAGTGGCCGGAAAATGTTCTCAGAATGGGTTGAAAGTTGGCATGCGATTTGTTGTGTTGTCAGTAGGCCGCCTGCCAAGTTTCATCGCATTCGGAGTTCGTTTGATGCGCCAACGGATAACTATAATGGTAATATAGCCGGTCTTTTCGTCGGACGGTTTCGGTCTCCGAAAACTGTTGCCGGGTTTTCCCTCTCTTTCCTCCCTAGACCATCTACACAGTCCATTACCAACCGCCAGGTCCCGAAACCCCTCCTAACCTCCTAACCCCTCCTTGTGCAGTGCATCGACCCCTCAAGAGCGCGTCCGAAGCTGACCCAAACCCGACCCACTCTGTCGTTACCAATGGGTCCGGATCATCCCCAAACATCTATTAAACATCTCTATTTTTCTTTTGGTCACCCTAGCCTATTTATCCGAGACCGTTCGATTAAGATCAGAGGGACCAAATGCCCCTATCCAAAAAACCACTTGTTATATAAATTGGACCAAACCCTAAAAACTAGGTCATTTGTCCCCCCTAGGCGCCACCTACAGCCTCCTCCTTCCTCGGATCAGCCACCGCCACCCACCTTGTTTTCTTCACCACAACAATCCCACAACCTCCTCCCGATCCAGTCCAACCAGTCAGCCACGTCTCATCTGCTCCGTTGTATTTTGATCCAATGATGCAGCGCCCTCGAGCAGTTCCCGCACGAGCCCCCTCCTCCTGCTTCGATCCTCGAGCGGATCAAGCGAGCAGTCCCCGTCGGCTAGGAGCAGTAGCGCCAAGATGACGTCCCCGTGAGCCGCCACTGATCCAGGCCGACATCCTCCCTCGCGACCCTCTCTCTCTCTCCCTTCGTTCTCCTCCTCCTATCTCTCTCGCGCTCTCAATTTCTCTCTCTCTCGCCAGGTATAGGAGCAAGAGGAGCTCGCCTCGGCTGGCATGGCCACCGTTCCATGTCGTCGAGCCTCGCCAAGTCCTCCCTCGCACCGGATCCACCCGTCCCCGATGCCTGCACCTCCTTCCTACTCGGTTTCGGCAAGTTCTGAGCCAAGTCACCGCGTTCCCTGCCGCTGCCATCTGCTTCCCCTGCAACGAGAAGAGCCGCCACCGCCTCGTGCCCGAGGGGCGCGCTTGTCCCTGAGCCCCGTGCGCCAACCTCGACCTCCTCCTCGCAGGAGTCCTGCACAAGCCGCTGCTGCGGGTCATCCTCAATGCCTTCCCCATGTTCGGTCGCTAAGTGCCGGCGAGCCCAGTCACTGGTGAAGCCCCGCAGGTTGCCGTGTGCCCCTGCTCCTCCTTCTCTTTCACTCTCTTCCTCCCTGACCCTTTGTCGCGCCCGTGTCCTGCAGGAGCTCGTCGTGTAGCCGCCGCCCGAATCCACCACCTGTTGCCACCTCGAACCTCTCCTGTCGGCCTTCAACGCAAGTCGTGCCCTTCCCTGCCTCAGATCCGGCAAGATCCGCCTCCTCCTCCAGCCACGGCCCATCCTGGCCGGATCCCGCCGCCGTGCCCGCCGCTGCAAGTCCTAGCGCCGCCTCGCTCTTCTTCCTGGAGCGAAGCAGTCACATGCCGGATCCGGCCAAGCGAGCGCCTCGCCCGGGTTGACCCAGTCGTCGACCGCGCCTCACCCAGCTGACTGGGTCACAGCCTCGTCAAGGCCTAGCCGCATGCCATGCCGGCCTGCTACTTCGTCCGCCACCAAACGGGCCAAGCCCATTGTGAGCATCAGATCCAGCGCCCCCCCGTGCACTGTTGGGCCAGCCAGACATAGGCCCGAGACAATGCCTTTTTCTTTTTTCTACAGAACATTTTAGCTATTATCCACAGGACTGCAGTTTTTCAGAAAACCCCCTAGTTTTCATGAATATAATAAATCATGAACCGTGCTTCATATGTAAAAACTTCATATATGTAAAATGCTTAGTTTTTCTTGTACTTTCACAATATGCAACTTTCATCCATGTTTAAAATGTTGTTTGATTAAATTTGCTCATATGCCATGTTAAAATGATTTAATTCATAACTAAATAACCATAGCTCCATTTTAAATAAACTTTATATGTAAATGGGGTAGAAAAATGCCTAGATTAACATGGTAGCATTACTTTACATGTTTAATAACTCTAAAATTGTGTATAGGGCAAAGCAGTTCCAACCTTAAAATATGCACATGGGGATTTTTCTGGACTTGTTGCTTATTGTTCCGGCCTCATTTAAGCTTGCCTAGATAGGTAGTTGTATTATGCTTCACCTCTTGCCATGTTTAACAACATTTAATATAGTTGGGTACATAAATGAGAGAGAACTAAATAATTGATGTGGTGTTTCGTCAATATGCAACTCGTTGCATGTTGAGCTCCACTTAACTTGTAGTTTTGTTTGTGCACTTTGCCATGCCATGCATATTTAAATCGGACATGCATCATACTTGGTTGTGCATCATGCCATGCTTATGTGATGGTTGTTTACTATGTTGCTTGCTTATTTCCGGGTTGCTTCTCTCGTTAGCTCCGGCTTCATTCCGGAGTTGTGAGGATCCGTTCGTCTACGTCCGTTTGTCTTCTTCATGGACTCGTTCTTCTTCCTTGCGGGATCTCAGGCAAGATGACCACACCCTCAAAATCACTTCTATCTTTGCTTGCTAGTTGTTCGTTCTATCGCTATGCCGCGTTACCTATCACTTGTTATATCATGCCTCCCATATTGCCATGTCAAGCCTCTAACCCACCTTCCTAGCAAACCGTTGTTTGGCTAAGTTACCGCTTTTGCTCAGCCCCTCTTATAGCGTTGTTACTTGTAGGTGAAGTTGAAGTTTGTTCCATGTTGGTACATGGATATGTTGGGATATCACAATATCTCTTACTTAATTAATGCATCTATATACTTGGTAAAGGGTGGAAGGCTTGGCCTTATGCCCGGTGTTTTGTTCCACTCTTGCCGCCTTAGTTTCCGTCATACCGGTGTTATGTTCCTTGATTTTGCGTTCCTTACGCGGTTGGGTGTTATGGGAACCCCCTAACAATTCGTTTTGAATAAAAATCCTCCAGCAAGGCCCAACCTTGAGTCCGGGAAGTGAACACGGTCTTGTGTTATGCTTGAACATAAGTAGTTTCAGGATCACTTCTTGATCACTTCTAGCTTCTCGACCGTTGCGTTGCTTCTCTTCTCGCTCTTATTTGCGTATGTTATCCACCATATATGCTTAGTGCTTGCTGCAGCTCCACCTCATTACCCTATCCTACCCATAAGATTAAATAGTCTTGATCTCGTGGGTGTGAGATTGTTGAGTCCTCGTGACTCACAGATACTTCCAAACAGCTGCAGGTGCCGATGATACCAGTGCAGATGATGCAACCGAGCTCAAGTGGGAGCTCAATGAAGATCTTGATCGTTGTTTTGTGTCTTTTCCGGTTGATCAGCAGTGGAGCCCAGTTGGGACGATCGGGGATCTAGCATTTGGGGTTGTCTTCTTTTATTTTGGTTCCGTAGTCGGACCTTGATTGTATTCTGGATGATGTATGTTTAACATGTTATTTGTGTGAAGTGGCGATTGTAAGCCAACTCTTTATCCCTTTCATATTCAGTACATGGGATTGTGTGAAGATTACCCCACTTGCGACTAAACCACCATGCGGTTATGCCTCTAAGTTGTGCCTCGACACATGGGAGATATAGTCGCATCGTGGGTGTTACACATATAGCCCGTAGCTTGTGGTGAAAGCTGTCTTAGGTATATCCTACTCTCGGATTTTCAACTGGTGGTATCCTGATCGTAGATCGATCTTGGAGAATACTTTAGCTCCTTGCAACTGGTCAAATAGATCATTGATCATCGGTAGTGGGTACTTGTTCTTGATCGTCACTTCATTCAAGGCCTGATAATGAACAACCATTCTCAAGGATCCATCCTTCTTCTCAACTAAGAGCACTGGGGATCCCCACGGTGATGAACTTGTTCGAATATAACCTTTCTCCCATAACTCCTTAATCTTCTTCTTAATCTCCTCCAGATCATTTGCGGGCATCTGATACGGTCTCTTTGATATTGGTCCGGTGTCTGGTAATAGTTCTATCAAAAACTCTATGTCTCAATCTGGTGGCATGCCTGGTAGTTTCTCTGGAAATACATCTAGGTAATCCTTCACAACAGGCACTTCTTCCTGAACAACTCTCTCGAGAGAATTTACTTGGGTCCTCCTTGGCGCATGTCTAGACACATACTTGATCCTTTTTCCCTCCGGGGTGGTGAGTAAAATTGACTTACTAGTACAATCGATGTTTCCTCCATACTTCGAGAACCAATCCATGCCTAATATTATATCCAATCCTTGGGACTCCAAAATTATTAGGTCTGAGGGGAAAACATGGTACCAATGGTTAAGGGTAACCGATCACACCATCGGCTGGCCATATACTCTTCTCCTTGCGAGCTTACTAACATGGGTGTACTAAGGGCTAAGGTTGGTAACTTAAACTTATCGACAAATCCCCTTGATATGTATGAATGTGATGCACCAGTGTCAAAAATAACGAGTGAGGGAAATGACTTAATCAAAAACTTACCGATCACTGCGTCAGGCTGATCTTCAACCTCCTCCGTGTTGATGTGGTTCACCTGACCTCTGGTGAAGGGATTTGGCTTCTTCCCAGAGCTTCCATTTCCGTTGCCATTCTTCAACTCTGAGCAATCATGGGCGTAGTGCCCAGTCTTCCCGCACTTGTAACAGGTAACATGGCTCAGGTCCTTCTTGGCGGGCGTTGCTGGGTTGGGACGGTTCTGGTTACTACTTGATCCATTCCCGTTTCCATTCTTAGGCCTACTATGGTTGTGTGAGCTTCCTCCATTGTGGGTATGGCCTCCATGGTTATGGGTGTAACCTCCAGAGTTAGGGGTAAAGCGAGGCTTCTGCTGAGCTCCACAATTGTACTTCCCCTGTCCATACTTCCGTTTAAGGCTCTCTATCTACTGTTGTTTGCTTTCAATCATAAGGGCCCGATCTACCAACTCCTGGTAGTTAGTGAATGCTGCTACCATCAACTGCATACTCATCTCATCATTCATCCCTTCCATAAACTTCTCCTGCTTTGCGGCATCTGTGGCCACATCATCTGGGGCATAGCGGGCTAACTTGCTAAACTCATCCACGTACTGCGCTACAGTACGATTTCCCTAGCGTAAGTTGTGAAACTCACACTTCTTCATATTCATTGCTCCTGTAGAGACATGGGCTGTGTGGAAAGCTTATTGAAGTTCATCCCATGTGACATTGGCTATGGGAAAAGTGGCTGTGTAATTCTCCCACCATGAGACTGCAGGTCCATCCAATTGATGTGCGGCAAAGCGCACCTTCTCAGTATCTGTGCAACCTGCGGTGGTCAGCTCCCTTCCAATCCCGCGGAGCCAGTCATCAGCAACAATCGGCTCGGTGCTACTGGAAAACACCGGTGGATTCAACCTCAGAAAATGAGCTAAGTTGTCAACTGGTGGTGGTGGAGGTGGGTTGTTATTATTGTTGTTGTTGTTGCCTTGGTTCTGGACTAGTAGCTGCATCAAGGCATTCTGCTGCTGGATCAACTGGCTGAGCTCCGGTGGGAAAACAAATCCGGGGTCACGTCTTGGAGGCATTTGATAGGTTGAGAGGGAAGAGATTAGAACAAAGTGAGGTCTAGGGAGAAAATCAATACCCATATGCACATGAGACAAACACAATCATATCACACCATTCCATTCAACAAGGGCCTACAATCGATCTAACTACCATTACAAAGTACTCGAACCACTCTATATACATGGGGAATACTACTAATAATATGGTGGTCGAGTAGAAATCTTGATCGGAAGGAGACTACATGATATCTGCTCCAGCTTCGTCTTCATAGTCAGCATCACTGTCGGGGTCGGAGTCAGTGTCGTTGATGATGATGTAGTCTTCGGGATGGTTGTCACCTCCTGGCGCAGGGTCTCCCATGAATACTCCTAGCTTCTCCTTCAGGTCTTCATTCTTCTCCATTAGAACTGAAATTTCCTCTTCATATCCATCGCGTGTAGACTTGAGTTCCTCTTCTAGCTCCATGTTCCTGGTCATCACCTTCTTCAGGTCTATCATGCTGGCGCACATCTGGTTCTCCTGTCGACGAATGTGTTGGTTCAACTCCTGAATGTAGGCTGCAATAGATTTGTCCCTCCTGGTGCTGGTCATCTCCCATTGCTCATCTCGGCGTCCACATATCTGGTAGATGGCGTCCTTAAGATCCTTGCGGTAAACTTCACCGATGCATCCCATGGCGATGTGAGCTGCCATGCTCTTTCCTAGACTCCAGGTTGGTGCATCAATGGAAAACTCTATGGGCTCAGTAACTGGTATGAATGTCCTTCCTGGAACATGTACTCATTTGTCCATTTCTCTTCTTCAGGTAGAGTGGCGGTGTAGGTCCCGATGAAGCTTGGTATTCCAATGTTCAAATATCTGGTGGCTTCCTTCAAGTGTCGTCCGAAAGGGGTGTCTTCATCCGGTTGAGCAAACTTGTTCCTTGGGTCTGCCATCTATAGAGTGGAAAGTGGAGAAGAGTCAGAAATGAGTAGAGAAGAGTGACCCGAGGCTTATGTTAATGGTCGCGTTCTACAGTCAGCATGTGCTCTGATACCATCTTGTAGCGACCCGTCTGAGGTCGAGTCGCTTCAATTTTTTAGTAAAATGATTTATGTATAACTGGTCTCATTTATGGTCAAAGTTGAATGTCGAAAAGTGTGGACGCACTACATTATAAAATGGAGGCAATATATAACAATGTCTTTGGGGTGTGAATATTGGACAATGCAAGCAAGACAAGCTTACATGACCGACTGCTTGTATGGTTGTACATCTCCATAAATATAAATATATTTTTGCTACGGATAATTAGGCTAACCATTTGGTTTTGGTATATACAAAAATATATTTAAAGCAGTTAGGAAATTGTGTATAGTACAAAAAGTCAGAAACCAAACCAACCAATTATTGTTTACTCCGTTTTAAAATGTACAAGATGATACTGGCAATATACACAAAGATCACAACTCCAAGGCAAATATTCTTCTCAAGGCTTTCAAAGACGGGTGTTTTGATTTTTTTGCCCCTTCTTACTTTGTACTTTGACAATCTGCCACCGGTTACTTTGTAATTGATTTTTTGCCACACGTTACTTCACACTTTGATCTTTTGCCCCTGTCAAGTGGGACCCATGATGAAATCCCCAATTTGCCCTTTGCATCTGATTGACCACGCATGGGACAATATCTATCCCCATCTCTTGTTCGTCGTTCCTCTCTTTGCTTTGCAGATGCGCACACGGGAGGCGGCGGCGCTCCCGTGACCTTCGACACCGGCAGCTACCTACCGACGACGGCATTAAACCACCCCACCAACCTAGCTCCGCACCTCGCCGCAGCCATGGCAGACCGAGCGTCTCCGCTGCTCCTCAATGGCCACCACGAGCATCCATGGCGGCGCATATAAGGATGTCCATGGAAAATTACTTTGTGCCTCTGCTCACCGCCACCCCTTCCAACCATGCGCCGCTGTTCGTGCCACCATGTCCAGCTGTTGTTCGCGCCACCACGTCCAACTGCTGTTCGCCCGGGGCCATCAGCCAACCCCCATGTGTGCTGACTCCATGCTCTAGATGGATGCTAGTAGGTGCTTCTCTCTGTCCAGCTGTCGTTCGCCAGTAGGTGCTTCTCCCTGCCACCCCGTGGTACTGCTACCCGCCGCTGCCATCGTCGGCTACTGTTGCTGCTTCTCGTCGGCACCGCATACTGCCGATGATGATGCTCGCCAGTGCCCTGTGCAGCGGTCGGCGGCACCTAGTCATGGCTCACCATGGTCACTGGGAGGTAGCCGGTGACCGCCAAGGACCACAGTTTGTTACGAGATAGCCACAACCTTTTCCTGTGTCTTGGCGTGCGTCGGCGTCAAACAGGCACACAAGGTCATACTTGCCCATCGTTTTGTCCATATAATATATCCATCATTTGCAAGTATTGTTTTTGCATGAAAAAGTGGCAAAAGATCAAATGGCAAACTAAAGAGTGGCAAAAGATCAATTATAATCTAAGCAGTGGAAAAATGTCAAAGTCCAAAGTAATAGTGGCTGGAAATCAAACCCCCCCTTCATAGACAGGCTATGCCCTCTGTCCCAACTTTCAACATGCTCAACCTTGATGGTCTCATCAACAAATTCCCCAACTTGTCCAGCTTAGAAGAACCTTTCTCTAAGGAAGAAATTGATAATGTGATAAAAGAGCTTCCTTCTGACAAAGCACCTGGTCCAGATGGCTTCAATACAGATTTTGTCAAGTTCTGTTGGGACATTATTGCTCCTGATTTTTATGCCCTAATTGAAGACTTTTTTCATGGTAAAATCAGCTTGCAAAGTATCAATTCTTGATTTATTACTCTGATCCCAAAGGTGGATGCCCCAACAACCCCCAATGATTACAGACCCATCTCCCTCATGAATTGTTCAATCAAAATCATTACCAAATTGCTTGCCAACAGATTGCAAAAGTCATCTTGAAATTGGTCCATAAGAATCAATATGGCTTCATTAAGAATAGATCCATTCAAGATTGCCTGGCTTGGGCCTATGAATATATCAGTCAGTGTCACTCCTCTGGAGCAGAAGCTGTTATTCTAAAGCTTGATTTCCAAAAGGCTTTTGATCTCATTGAGCATAATACCATTAAGGAGATACTTATTGCTAGAGGTTTTGGTCCTAAATAGCTTCCATGGATGGATACAACCTTTACCTCTGGTTACTCTTCAATTCTTCTTAGTGGAGTTCCAGGCAAGCAAATTCAATGCAAAAGAGGGGTCAGACAAGGAGATCCCCTATCTCAATTGCCATTTGTCCTTGCAGCCGATCTGCTACAATTAGTAATGAATGAAGCTTTGCACAATCACCTCCTTCAGAAACCTCTGGAAGCTCATCCCTGCCCTGACTTTCCAGTCATCCAATATGTTGATGATACAGTTCTCATAATGCCAACATGCATAGTACAAGTGGAGCAACTCAAGAACCTTTTGCTACACTTCTCTGTTTATAAAGGGCTAAGAATTAACTATGAGAAATCTGCTATGGTTCCAATCAACACCACTCCTGCCAAGATGGAAATTTTAGCAAATTCTTTGGGCTGCAGCATTGGTTCTTTCCCTTTCACCTACCTTGGGCTCCCTCTCAGCTTAACTAAGCCTACATTGGAAGATTTTGTGCCAGTAATCAAAAGAATTGACAAGAGACTAGGTGCATGCTCAGCATTGCTATCTTATGTTGATAAGCTCACATTAATCAAACTAGTCTTTACTAGGCTGCCTACATTCTTCATGTGTACACTCATGTTACCTACCAGCATTGTGGAACAAATCAATAAATATCTGAGACGCTATTTTTGGAGAAAATATGGCATGGAAGACAAAGGTACTACACTGATTTCATGGGACAAAGTATGTATACCTAAAGACCAAGGGGGGCTTGGAGTCTACACATTGCAACACACAACAAATGTCTGCTCATGAAGCATCTTCACAAATTTCTTCACCACTATGACCTTCCATGGGTGCATCTAATCTGGGAATCTTACTATCCCCAAGGAGTTATTTCTGCCAGGCCTGTTGGATCCTTCTGGTGGAAAAACATTCTCAAGTTACTACCCCAATTCAAATGTTTCACCAAAGGAATTATTAGTCAAGGTAACACTATTTCATTCTGGGAAGACAATTGGGGTGTTGGTCCTCTTATGCAGAAATACCCAGAACTATTCTCTTTCTCCACCAAGACCAATTTGACAATGAGGGATTATCTGCTAAGTGAAAACACTATGGAATTTTTCCACACCCCTCTTTCTTCACAAGCATATCAATAATTGTTAGAATTACAAGACATTACTCAGGACATTAAAGTGAGTGATAACATGGACAAATGGATTTACCCTTGGGGATCTGAGTATTCTTCCATCAAGATGTATAAGTTGATGACCCAAGGAGAGCAGGCTACCCCTCTTTTCACTAAAATCTGGAAGAATGCCACCATTCTGAGATACAAGGTCTTTTTCTGGATGCTCCTACATGACAGAGTCAATACCAGAAAGCTACTTCAAAGGAAATCATTCCACCTACCCTCATATAACTGTGAGCTTTGTGATGCTCACACTGAAGAAACTGCTCTGCACTTGTTCTAGGACTGGAGCTTTGCTTTAACCTGATGGGACTCGCTTTTGGGATCTAGACAAAGAGGCATTTCTGTATATGATGAAGTGTTGCTCCTGCTTCAGGCTCTACCAAGCTCCATTGCTATGGAAATCATAATCATGGGTTGCTGGACATTTGGATTCAGAGAAATGGGAAAAATCTTCCAAGCTAAACCCTTCTCAGTTCGGTCATGGAAAATTAGATTGAGGTCTGACCTACTGTTACTCAAGCATAGAGCCAAATACAAGTCTGCAGACTTGCTTTCAAGCTGGATTGATCAAGTTCAAAACTGAAATTAATATCCAATGCTAGGTTTTGGGAGAGCTGGGATTGGATAGTTTTCTTTGCTTCTCTTTTGTTTTTTATACTCTTTCATTTGTACATATCCATTTTTTTAATATATATATATATATATATATATATATATATATATATATATACTATAGAACGATTGTTCTACGGGTTTCGGTTCAAAAAAATGTGCAGAGTTAATAAAAAAATTAAATATTAAAATTGCAAAGAAATTGTGTACCATACTAAAAACTGGAAACCAAACTGACCGATTTGTTTTTACTCGGTTTGGTTTTAAATGTGCAGGGTGAATACACTTTACCTAATGTAAACGCATGTATAGAGTATCTTCGCATTTGACGACCCTTGCACGATTGAGAAATAATTCAGTACCAGTCCACGAACTTGCACAACCAGCATAAAGTTGCATAACTTTTCTTTGTGCAATATCCTAGATTCACATCTTTTCTTTGTTCACTAATATATTTTCTTATATTATGTACAGGAGAAACAAACAAAAATATGAGGGGTGAAGACTTCAATAGATTTATTTATTTTGTTGAGAAAAAGACTCCAATAGATTAATCATGATCATCTGGGATATAGTTGCTTCTACATATAGGAGCAATAAGCAGAGGCACACTTGTGGCATGAAGAAATTACCTTGCACTCTGGTCAACATAGCAACTCGTGAGCTACACGGTTGTAGTATATGTACTAATTTTCCTGACAATGCACAAAGAGAATTTCTCAGGCCATGTTTGCCTCTTCATAGAGGGACCACTATTTTTTGTACTAATAATTTGTTGTGGGATTTTAAATAATAATTTTGGACAAATTTTGTAAGAGGAAAGAAACAGACTCATCAAACTCATCGAAATTTGCTTCACGTTTGTGATGAACTACGCCACTGTGCAGATGCTAGGCCCTCCATAGAAGAAGAATGATCATGTCCCTGGTCGAGCCATTACATCGGGGAAGGAGCAACAAATGTCAATCAGAACCCCTGTTTTAGAAAAAAAAAGGATTCATTAGGAAGAGACCATTATGATATGAAGATAAATCACAAAGCTATTGTCTTTGTACACTAAATTACAACATGGAAGGCATCTCCAGTCTCCACTTTCACAGATTTTGAATGTGTTGTCCAATTTCAATGTGCATTTTCTTCCATTCTCTTTTGCAGCCAGTGAGTCTGTGGCCACTCTCCACACGCAGATACATATTTTATGGGGAAGGTGTGTCCGAAGTATGCCCTGGAGGCAATAATATTGTATTTCCGTGTTCATAATTTAAAGTTTATATTCTATGCTATAACTGATATGATCGTGGAATATGCGATTCAGTGGAAAACTCATATGCACGAGTAGAATGATAAATGGAAAAAATAAGATTCCTAGTCTCGCTTCTAAGACTAGCTCAAGTGTTGTTGCTGATCATGTTTTCCGGATCTTGAGATATTTTTACGTATAACTGTTAGGGCATATTTCTCTCTTAGTGGTTTTGGTGATTGATGACAATGCATTTGCAGACCAATCATCGGCATTGAGCATTTCAGATAATCTATCTTATGGCACAAGATGATTCATGCTCCTCGGAGATATAAAGTCAAGATAGTTATCCCTGCGTTTCTTTTTCGGTGGACATGAGTCTTAGGAAAACCATAGTATTAAGAGGGAGTCCACATCGAAAAGGTTTGGGTGGAATCATCACGTACACATCTTCCATTTGCACCCACCTTCCTTCTCGCTTCACTGGAGTTCCACCTTGTTTTTCTGAAAATTTATCCTAAGGCTACCCAACGGTAGTATGACTCTAGGCAGCAGCAATACCGCTTGTAAGCGGTACTTCCGCTGATCCAGTACCACATGACTACAACTTATAATGGGCATTTTGTTGTCTATTTGAGCTCAGCGGAAGTAGGGCGGTAGTACTGCCTGCGGTACTTCTGCCCTACCACCGATCCACTACTGTTGATCCCACTGAGCTCAGTACCCTAAGCGGGAGTAGAGCGGGAGTACCGCTTACAAGCAGTACTACCATCCATCCACTACCGCTGCTACTACCGGCGAGCTTGGTGACCCACAAAATAACACGAGGGAAAAGAAGGCGTAAAATATTGCATAAGCCAAAAGGAATAAATAGAAAGAATGAAGTTGGATTGGAGGAGATTTGAAGTTGTCAGCTCAGAGCGGCAGTACCGCTCGAGGCGGAATGACTACCGTCATGGCAAGATCTGGTACTACGGAGGTGTCAAATTCAAATTTTCTCCAACCAAACTCTGATTATCCTACCCTACCAGTCTTCCACGTCCTACTCATGCCTCGATTTAGCCAAAAATCGATGAATACAACAAATATTGTCCTAGATATATATGCAAAAGAGAGAACCGTAGGAGAGGAAGACGGGGGTAATACCGGCATGCATGGCAAGAGGATATGGTGGGGATCGATCCAATCGGCTGAAAGTGTGGAAGACGGCCTGAAATCGGCGGCCCGACGACAGCCACCAGGGAAAGTTCTTTGCTTGGAGAGAGGAGAGCGTGGGGAGAGAGAGATGAATGGATATGGGGGAGTTAGAACTCCTCCTGTCCGACTCATAACCCCCCCCCCCCCCCAAAACCGCAGAGCAGTAGTACTGCTCGAAGGAGCAGTAGTACCGCCCCGGTACTACAACATGGCAGGAGGCCGGTGAGTACCGTGGGAGGAAGCGGTAGTACCGTTGTAGGGACATAACTTGCCAAGAGAGAATCAAGGATGATGGCTTATGCATCTAGGAGAGGTTGTAGGTGAGAAGGCTTAGGTTGAAGACACAAACACCCGCAAATGGGAAGAGACACTCCAAGTTCAAAAAAGACAAACAAAGGAGAGCAAACATGGAGTGACTCAAAGCAAAAATAAAGTCCTAAAGAATAGACAAGACCAAATAAAACCAACTTGACCAAACACCTCTCAAGGAGAGGGCGGTGGCCGAAGCCACCTATGTTTGAGTTAATTGGTATGGCACCGCGAATATTTTAACCTTGGGCCCATGACCAAAACTCATATTTGAAGCACAAGTACCATATAAATGGCTCATGTGAAAGATTTGATTTATTTATGCATAATGGGGGGAGTGAGAGTTCATTGAGAGAACAACACTCCCCCTATGTCCGTGCCTACATCTAGAACAAGATAATTAACACGATGAATGCGGTGGGGTGTGCCTAGTTTCAAGCCACATTGCTCGAATCAATGATATTTAGCTCATGTCTTAACTCGCGAAATCTTGCTTGATCCAATGCCTACATGAAAATATTCACTAGTTGCTCTTGAGTGTTGACATAGATAATATCAATCTCTCCATGCTTAATGTGATCCCGGATGAAATGATGATGTATCTCAATATGCTTCATCTTGCTATGTTGCACCAGATTATAGGAGATCTTGATAGCACTTTCATTGTCACATAGAAGAGGCACTTTGTCACAAGTAACACTGTAATGCTTTAAAGTTTGCCTCATCCATAGCAATTGTGCACAACAACTTGCGGTGGCTACATACTCAACCTCAATGGTGGAGAGAGATACACAATTTTGCTTCTTCGAAGACCAACTCACTAAAGAGCAACCATGAAATTGGCACCCTTCGGAAGTTGACTTCCTATCCACATGGTCTCACGCCCAATCTGAGTCCGAATACCCATGAGATCAAAGCTTTCTCCTTTGGGGGTAACATAAGCCAAAGTTTGGGGCATGAGCCAAATATCAAAAGATTCGCTTGATCGCCACATAGTGATTTTCCTGAGGTGCGGCTTGAAACTGTGCACACATTCCTACACTCAACATGATATCCGACCTAGATGCACAAAGGTAAAGTAAGGATCCAATCATGGAGTGATATACCTTTTGCTCCACCGCTTTACCATTAGTGTTGGAGATATAACTATTAGGTATGACCCGCCCAGGAGGGGCCTGGTTATCCCTATGATGATTCATCACAATGAAGCCCAAGATAATATGGCGGTTCATAGATAGGCTTGGTAGAGGGCCCAGACCCGAAGGCAGTTTAAGGCCCATGGATATAAACCCCATGTATGTAAACTTGTATTGTAAGGCATGTAAGAAAAGTCACCGAGCCGGATACGTTGTATAAGCCGATCGGGACTCTGTAGCCCGCAGGGCGTCAACCCGTGTATATAAGGGGATGACCTAGTGGCGGCTTAGGACAGGAAACAACAGATCAAGAGTCGGGTCAAGCGTATTCGCTCCCTGCTCATCAAAACCCTATCAATACCATCTACAAACTGGACTAGGATTTTACCTTCATCGTAAGGGGCTGAACCAGTATAAACTCCTCGTGTCCTTTATCTTGATTAACCCCTTTAAGCTAACCTCATTGCTATGGCTCCATGACTAAGTCCTCACACTAGGACATCTGCCGTGTCAATTCCACAACAGTTGGCACCCACCATGGGGCTATCGCACGACGGTTTCAAGTTCTTAGAGGGCAACTTCGAAGTGATCAAAGGATACGCTGTGGGCCGGATGACCAAGAGTCGTCGCGGCAAGATCTACATCGATGATGCAGGCTGGGCCCCCGAGGCTGGCTTAATTGAGTATGGGTACCGGGTCCCTTTCGGCGGAATTCACGTCTTCATCGGCAAGATCGGTGAACCGGGCCCTGAGCCAGACATCTGCACCGACATTATCGAGACGGCTCAGTGTGCGAGACCCGCCCGGGTTCGGCCTGCCATGAATCATGCCTTCGTGGGTTTTATCCATGGAGCGAAATCTGAGGATAGACCAACATCTGGTGGTGAGACCATCGTTTACTCTGATGGCGAGTCATCCACCGGTGAGACAGAGTCATTGTATCAACTGCCAGACGGCCGACTTGGGGGCTGTTCCGATGGCGATAGTATCCCAGACCCCTGTGAGCCGCCGAACCGGGTGGCAATCTTCATGGCCGGTACACAGCCCATACAACATTCATCAACGGCAGCGGAGTTGATTTCCGGGTCGGCAGCGGCAGCAGCTGCTAGGGCAGGAGGCCCTGAGCGCCCATCGGCTCAGATCTTATCCGACTTACTAGACAAGTTGACAACGCTGTTGATGGCGGTGGTTAACCCGGTGGATCAGGATCAGCATAATGCGGCGATCACAAAAGTGCGCGATGAGATAACACAGGCCAAGGAGGGGCTAAATGCAGAAAATACCTGGATGGCCGAGGAGCGGGCTGCTTTGGATGCTCAAGCACAACGAATTCAGTCACAATCTTATCGGCTCATGCTAGATCAGAACGCTTCCAATGAAGTCATGAGGAGGAGGCATCAGACTCGTCTGCCTTCATTTTTTGAGGCAAGGAATCTCTTTAACATGCCAGGGGCAGGAACCAGTAACCCGACATTAGCAAACTGGGTCGAAGCACCTGGGACAGGCTCGCCAGTTCAGCCACACACGATGGACCCGCCACGTCAGAACAATAACCCGCCGCAGCACATGCCGACGCACCGGGTCATTATTCTAACCCTTTGGATAACATGATCGCTACGACGTCACGACTGGCGGCTCTTCCGGTGGATGGTGAGCCACCAATGGCGGTCGAGACACGGAGGGCTAGAGAGCTTCTTCAAACAGCACTGACCCAACAACAAGCTTATTCTTACTGTCGTGATAGGATTCACTCCACACCTCGCCCGAGCTGAAGTTACAGCAGACATCTTGATGAGACGACGGTGTCAAGCAGTGGACATAACCATAACCCGCTGCGCGGACATAACCCAGTGGGAAGTGGTGCTGATGCTTAGAATGTGGTGGATCAAGGAAGAGCCCGTCGAGAGGCCGAGTTAGCGGCACAGTATGTGGCCCGTCAACCCACTCCGGTTCGTCCAACCACTTCTGTGGAGCCAGGTGTAACCTTTAGAAATTTGGGCATACCATGCTTAGTGCCGGATCTGCGCAATGAGCACCTGCCCAAGGATTTCAAAGGACCTTGTAAGGTGCCTAACTATACCGCTAATTTAAGTCCTGAGGCGTGGATCGAGAGTTATGAGATGGCTATGGAATTGCTAGATGTCAGCGAGGCTGCATGTGCTAAATATTTCCCTCTGATGTTGGAAGGAACGGCCCGTACTTGGTTGAAGGGACTCCCTGCTAATTCCATCGGGTCATGGCCCAAGTTAAAGGCCCGATTCATCTATAACTTCAAAGACACATGTAAACAACCCATGTCAATTGTGGATCTGGCCTCCTGTGTTCAAGAAGAAGGCGAGTCAACAACCCATTGGGTGCGCCGTGTCTCAACAATCTTGCACTCGTTAGATTGCATCAATGTTGACTCGGCAGTGTTGATGTTGGAGAACAATTGTCGTTTCATGCCCTTAAAGCAGAAGCTAGGGCGGCTCAAATGTCGTTGCAATGACATGGGGACGCTCATGGCGGCTCTGGTTAAATATGCTGACTCTGATAGTACCAAGGACCCCGAGTCTGATGATGAAAAGCCGGGGAAGGGAAGGAAGAGCAGCAACGCTAAGGGGCAGCAGCATAACCCGGCGACCAGGGAGGCAACGGTAAGCGCAAGCTTAATAATAGTTTTGACTTTGTGGCTAACACCAATGCACAGAATAATGGTCAGGGTCGCAAGGGTAAACCGCCCCCACGGACCGGAGGATCCGGTATCAATCTTGAACAGATGTTAAATCAGCCCTGCCCAAGACATGGTACGAGGGAAAGACCATCCGGGCACCTCTGGAAAGATTGTCACATTATGAAAGTGTACAAGAATTCCAATGTTTTTCAAGACAATTATGGGCCAGGTGGCGGTTTTGTATCCGGCTTTCATGGTCTGGGTTATGGCGGTGGCAGTTCTAACTCTGGTTTCCAGGGAAATCAAGGTAATCACGGCAATCAAGGTGGTTACAACCAGCAGAGTAATCAGGGGGGTCAATGGCAGCAACAGTCTGGTTATCAGAGTAACCCGAAGCAGTTGAACAGTGGGCATTATCATGTTTTTACCACTAGCTTGTGTAAACGTGACCAGAAGCTTCATAGGAGGTCAGTCAATGCTGTTGAGCCGGCGGTTCCTTGTTATCTGCGCTGGTCTGAGCAGCCCATCATGTGGAGCCGGGAAGATCACCCGCCGCGGGTTGATAATCCAGGTCATTTGGCTTTGGTGGTCGCACCTTAGGTCGGAGGGTATAAGTTTACCAAAGTGCTCATGGACGGAGGGAGCAGGATCAATATCCTTTATTATGAAACTTTCCGTTGCATGGGGTTGACTGATAAAAATCTTAAGCCGTCAAACACTGTTTTCCATGGCGTGGTGACTGGTAAGTCGGCATATCCAGTTGGTAAGATAGCTCTGGAAGTTTTCTTTGGAGATGATCATGACTCTAGGTCAGAGACATTGACCTTTGAAGTGGTCAAGATCCACAGCCCATATCATGCTCTATTTGGATGGCTGGCTTATGCCAAGTTCATGGCACGGCCATGTTACGTGTATCTGCAGCTCAAGATGCCGGGTCACAAAGGAACCATTACGGTGCATGGGAGCCGTAAGATAGCTTTGGAATGTGAAGAAGGTGATGCGGCTTATGCTGAGTCGGTTTGTGCAACGGGGGAGTTAAAATTTTACAAGGACAATGTTGACCCGGTAGATATGACATCTTTGAAAAAGCCAACCACAGAGCATGATCCGGTTTTAAAGTTTAAATCAGTAGATGATACCAAGATGGTTGATTTTGTTCCTGGCGATTCATCCAATCAGTTCATCATCAGTGCTAATCTGGATCTGAAATAGGAAAGCGCGCTCATCGAGTTCATCCGTGAGAATCGGGACATCTTTGCATGGAAGCCTTGAGACATGCCGGGTGTACCGAGAGAACTCGTTGAGCACACTCTTAATATTGATCGAAAGTTTAAGCCGGTCAAACAGTTTCTTCGCCGCTTTAATAAGGAGAGACGGAAGGCCATCGGAGAGGAAGTAGCTCGACTCTTGGCAGCCGGGTTTATCATCGAAGTATTCCATCCTGAGTGGTTGGCTAACCCGGTGCTGGTACTTAAGAAGAACGACACTTGGCGTATGTGTGTGGACTACACGGATTTGAACAAGGCTTGTCCGGCTGATCCTTCTGCTCTCCCTCGTATTGATCAGATTATTGATGCAACGACGGTTGTGAGCGTCTGAGTTTTTTGGATGCTTATTCTGGTTATCATCAGATCAAGATGGTAGTTAAGGACCAGGAGAAGACAACTTTCATAACTCCCTTTG
The DNA here is from genome assembly GCF_018294505.1 of Triticum aestivum. Classification (NCBI taxonomy): domain Eukaryota; kingdom Viridiplantae; phylum Streptophyta; class Magnoliopsida; order Poales; family Poaceae; genus Triticum; species Triticum aestivum. Next base: position 386,851,223 of record NC_057800.1, on the reverse strand, counting down.
GATCCTTCTGCCATGTATCTATGCCTTTCGGGCTCAAGAGTGCCCAGGCGACTTATCAGAGATGTGTGCAAAATTGCCTTCATAATCAGATTGGGCATAATGTTCATGCTTATGTGGATGACATTATGGTGAAGTCCAGAGAGAAAGAGACATTGATAGATGATTTGAAGGAAACCTTTGATAATCTCAGGGTTTATAAGATGATGCTTAACCTGGCCAAGTGTGTTTTTGGTGTGTCGGCAAGCAAGCTCTTGGGTTTTCTGGTGTCTAACAGGGGCATTGAAGCTAATCCCGAGAAAATCAAGGCCATTACTTCTCTGGCTAAGCCGGTGTGTGTCAATGATGTGCAACGTCTGGCGGGCCGTATTGCAACGTTAAGCCGGTTGGGAGAGAAGGCTATCCCTCTATATCAAATGATGAAAAAGATAGATAATTTTGTCTGGAGCGATGCTGCTAATGAAGCGTTTGAGGATTTGAAGAAACAGCTGGCTGAGCCGCCCGTACTTGCTGCCCCTGTTGATAAGGAGCCTTTGTTATTATATGTGGCTGCTAATAGCCGAGCTGTCAGTGTAGCCATTGTGGTAGAAAGGAAGGAGGCAGGCAAGGACCATCCGGTTCAAAGGCCGGTTTACTATATCAGTGAGGTGCTTATTGAGTCCAAGCAGAGATATCCACATTGGCAGAAGCTTGTATATGGAGTGTTCTTGGCCAACCGGATGCTTAAACATTATTTTCTGGGTCATCCCATCACTGTGGTTAGCTCTGCTCCTTTGGGAGATATCATCAGAAACAAGGAAGCAACTGGCCGGGTTGCTAAGTGGGATATTGAGCTTGGACCTCATGGGTTAAAGTATGTGCCTCGCACATCCATCAAGTCTTAGGCGCTGGTGGATTTCATCAATGATTGGACAGAGCTGCAGATGCCCGAGGAAAAGCCAGATAACACATATTGGACTATTCACTTTGATGGGTCCAAACAGTTGGAAGGCTCGGGGGATGGAGTTGTGCTTTCTTCCCCTCGAGGTGATAAATTTTGTTATGTTCTCCGTTTAATGTTTCCTTACACTAACAATGTAGCTGAGTATGAGGCCTTGCTCCATGGTCTTTGGATGTCTAAGGAGATGAACTTAAGCCGGGTTAGGTGCTTCGGCGACTCAGACTTGGTGGCACAACAAGTCTCTGGTACTTGGGATTCTAAGGATCCACTCATGGCAGCTTATCGGTGAGAGGTGGACGTTATTGCTGGTCACTTCAAGGGTTATCAAGTTGAGCACGTTGATCAGAGGAAAAATGAAGCAGCGGATGCTTTAAGCCGGTTGGGCTCTCAACGTAAGCCGGTGCCGCCTAATGTTTTTCTTGATGTTTTACATAACCCGTCGGTCAAGTTACCTACAGAGGAGGATTTGGCTATCCCTGACCCAGAGGCTCAGTTGGTGGCGGCTCTTCATGTAATTCCAGATTGGGAAGTTCCTTATTTGGCTTATATAACCCAAGGCGAGTTACCTGAGGATGAAACCTTAGCTAGGAGGATAACCCGGCGGTCTAAGTCAATGACAATTGTTAATGGAGAGTTACATCATCGCAGTGTCACAGGAGCATTTCAACGTTGTGTTTCTCCAGAGGAGGGCTGTGAGATCTTACGTGAGATTCATGAAGGAGACTGTGGTCATCATGCCGGTTCAAAATCTCTTGTGGATAAAGCTTTTCGTCATGGATTTTATTAGCTAATAGCTCATGCTGATGCGGAGAACCTGGTTAGACGATGTGTTGGATGTCAGAAATTCTCACGACGAACTCATGTGCTGGCTCAAGAATTGAGGATGATTCCAATTACTTGGCCATTTGCAGTTTGGGGGCTTGATATGGTTGGACCTTTCAAAATATCCAAGGATAAGAAGACCCACCTTTTGGTGGAGATTGATAAGTTCACTAAGTGGATAGAGGCAGAGCCAGCCAGTAAGTGTGATGCAACAATGACGGTTCAATTCATGAAGAAGGTGATCTTCCATTTTAACTTTCCACACAGCATCATAACAGACAATGGCACTAATCTCTCTAAAGGTGCTATGGAAGAATTTTGTCAACGTGAGCACATTCGACTTGATGTGTCGTCAGTGGCTCACCCTCAATCTAATGGTCAAGTGGAGAGAGCCAATCAAGAGATCTTGAAAGGAATCAAACCCCGGCTTGTGGTTCCCCTACAAAGAACACCGGGTTGTTGGGTGGAGGAGTTACCTTCCGTGTTATGGAGCATCAATACCACCCCTAATAGATCTACGGGATACACGCCTTTCTTCATGGTTTATGGAGCAGAGGCGGTTCTCCCTAGTGACATTCGTCATGACTCACCTCGAGTGGCGGCTTATGTTGAAGTTGACAATGAAAAGGCATGTCAGGAAGCACTTGACCTGTTGGATGAAGTGCGTGACATCACGACAGCTCGTTCAGCGATTTACCAGCAAGGTCTGCGCCATTACCACACCCGTCGGGTTAAAACCAGAACTTTCCAAGAAGGCGATCTGGTGCTCCGGCTTATCCAGGATCAGACTGATATGCACAAGTTATCCCCACCTTGGGAAGGACCCTTTGTGGTTAGCAAGAATCTGAATAATGGGTCACATTACCTTATCGATGTTCGAGACCACCAGGATTCACGCACGTCGGAGGAAGAGACCCGTCGGCCGTGGAATATTGCTCATCTTCGGCCTTACTACACTTGAGCCACTGGCTCTTCCAATGTACATATTTTGACAATATATATATTATGATTGATATAATAAAGCCGGCATCCCTGCTAAAGCAGGGCCCCTGTCGTTTTTTCCTCTTTAAAAATGAGTCTTTGGTTACATGGGGGATTCTGCTTTATACAGTAAAGTTATGATTACCCTTTGATCCGGCTTATAAGCCACATAAATAAAACTTGGGGTCTTGCTACCCAGGTTAAAGGGACCAAAAAGAGTCTGTTCCAAAAGCACAACTCAAACATAGGTACGCCTTGAGCACATCTCAAAATATTGCTTGGGGGATCTTTTGTTCTAAAGAACAAAGAGTCTGTAACCTTGTGATAGGCTATAAAATCCAGGCTTAGAAGCCAGGTATATTCACCTAAAACCCCGGGTTATCCTGCCTTTTTAAGTAAGTCACTCCGCCCAGATAATCCTGGAAAGACCCACCGAACGTTTGACAAGTCAATCTTATGCAGACCATGAACTTGTCAAAGTTAAAACGATGATTGGTTAATGTGAGGTCCATCTTATAAGGTTTGTAAAATGGTTTAACTCGGTGGCCTGACAGCCCATGAAAAGCCTCGTTTTTGGCCTGGTAGCCCATGAAAAGCCCCGCTTCTCGTGTGTTTTTTAGCAGATTCTTTCTTTTGAGGTTTAGTTGATAAAGTTTATAAAATTTTATGATTATAATTCACCGGTGTTTATTGACCCGACCTGGTTTTGACTATAAGTCGCTAGTATGCGATAATATCCGGTGTTTATTGACCCGGCCTGGTTTTTGACTATAAGTCGCCAGTATGAAATAAAGATAATTTCCGGTGTTTATCAACCCGGTTCGGCTTTGTTCATAAGCCGGTAATCTCTGATTATTACCAGTGCTTGGAGCTTTGGGCTATCACCCTTGCTGCACTGGCTTGGTAAACCAACAAGTGTGATCAAATGTCATAGGTATGACATATTCTTAATCATATATGATTATTATCTTGGTTATAAATCATGATAAGTTCATATTGGGGCCTTATAACCCGTCCAGCGGTAAACCGCTAGGACACTTTTCATCTGTTATATGCAGGAACATATTCAAAATTGATAATATCATCAAGCATATATGGCATATCTTCGCATAGCGAATAAACAAGTATCATAAACAACAAAATATGCATGATGGCATAGCAACATAAAGTGTCTAAAGCTAGCCTATTACAAGGCGCTTGGTACCCACAAGGATAATTGTTTTCAAAGTCTCGCAATCAGCAGATGATAAACCGGCCCCGGTTCATGAATCTTGGCCTGGCTGACTCGAAGGTTGTGCTTCATCCCTCGCTGGTTCGTTTTCCTCCTCCACTGTTTGGAAGTTGGGTTTGGACCAATCAAAATCATGCAAGGCGACAAATTCAGCTTCATCATCAATCAAATCAGACGGTTCAATATCAGGGGCGAAAGTGTGCTTACGAATGGGCGGAATTAAGTCCATCACTTTATATGAAGGGGTCGGCATCTTCTGATTGTCTGCATCATAACCCGGCTGATACTTGGTGAGGTTGGTTTCTTCGGCAATGATCGTTGCATGAGGGAGGATCTCCTTGACATAGGCAGCAAAGTCTTCTTGGTCAAAAGGGGTTCCATCTTCCTTAAGACTAGGATACCCACTGGCTACGTCTGCCGGGTCTAATTCCGGTACCCAAGCTTTGGCACGGCTCAAGGCTGTCACAACTCTAGCTCTAGCACAAGATCGCTTGATTTCTTGGAACCTAGTGGGCAAGATGGACAGCTTCTTCAAGACATCACTTAACATATTTGGTCCTTGATTCGCTGGGGAGATAGTGGCAAGAGTCCGCTGAGCTCTAGTGTATAACTGCTCAACAAGCGTGTAAACCGCCTTAAGCTTTACCAGTGTATCTCGGCTCAGATTGCTACTCCTGGGACCTGTAAAGTTTACGCAATTGGTTAAGTGGCGGCTTATATTATGATGGAAAATACCCACTTTGAGTAAATAACAAGGTGATTTACCGAAGATTGCAGAAACCATCTGAGGCACACTGCTCTTTAAACTGGTGAGTTCAGCGGTAACCTCTTCCAGAGCTGCCTCGGCTTTCTCAGCACGCTGCGTCAAGGCAGTCTTCTCATTAGCCCAAGCCTCTTTCTCCGCAGTAAAGCTGGTCTTCATTTTTTCTGCTTCAGACACACTCAACTGGAATTTCGATTCAGCCTTTTTTGTCTCAGTCTCCTGAGCTGCCAGCTGGGTCTTGGCCTCAGACAATTGAGTTTCCAGTTCTGTGGTCGCAACCTACATATAGCATAAGTTTGTTAAGTGGCAGATTACAAAATACAAGTCCCAAGTGCTTTGCAAGCAACAACACTTGGCACTTGGGGGCTAATGTCTGTCAATGAAATTTTTCAAAGGAATTGGCTCTTTCTAAAAAGTCCCAAGTGCTTTGCAAGCAATAACACTTGGCACTTGGGGGCTAATGTATATTTCTTGTTTTTCTTGTTAACGATGAGCCGGGTGTGCTATTGACAGTCCCAGCCGACTCATGAGGGATATGCAGTTAACTTTTGGTCCTTTACATAACGACTAATAGGACCGGCTCATTCATATTGATTAAACTGGCCCTTGGGGACTACAGATGCAAAATTATGCTATCATCACAATCCGGTTTAATTTTTTTAACCGGACTTGGAGAGAGTCTAGAACAGAAGCTTGTAACATTTCAAGTCTACAGATCATTCAAGTTTCTCATAATTAGAAGACTTGGGGGCTGGCAGGATATAGATATAAGCCGGATGACGTACCTCATACTTCTGGTGCATTTTCTTCACCATTTCAATCTCCAAGTCACGGCCAGAATGCACTTGACTGACATATCCAGATAAAACTTCACTAATACTCAGGTGAGCATAGTGGGAGATATCAAACCTCACTTTCTGTCTTTCCATGACTTCTTGTTTGGCAGAATGTCTCGCTAGTACAATTGGATTCCTCGGTTCAACGAATCTGGTTCCAGTGATCAAAACATCATCACCATGAGTCTCGGGCGGGTTAGCTGAGCTTGATGGTTCAATACTTGACGGATCAATAGTGGTCTCATCAACAAATGGCTCAGGTAAATCCGGTTGAACATTGAGAGCAGGGTCTTCTGGTCGTTCAGGGTGTTCTGGCACAAGGGTGGACTGATCCGGTTCAGCAGCTTTTAGATCCACAGCCGGCTTCTTCACCATTGCGTTTTTGTTGGTATTTGCTTGACCGCTAAAAGGAATTTTGACAAGTCAGCATAATGATGAAGATATAAAGGAACAGAAGAGAGATAATTATCTTTACCCAGGGGCATTCTTGAAAGCCGGCAGTTGAGTTTGCGATGAGTCGCCAGAGGAGGAACGGGAAATCTCCTGCAAGGATGGAATTGAGTGATTAATAAAAGTAACTCGTTGGTAAATACAAGGGTTAAGGTTAAAAAGAACCTCATTTTGGCATTTCCGAGGAGTGTTCGGTAAGCCGGAGGATAAATCATCATCTCCATCGGTCCGGGTCTGGCGGCGGCTCTCATGTTGCTGTCGTTTCAAAATAAAATGAGGATCTAAATAAGCCAAGGTGTGTGAAAACCATACTTTCCGGGTTACCCGCCGAAGATTCTGCCTTGGTAAAGGTTCTGAGTCGGAGGAAATAATAGTTACCTCTTCTTCAACTGCCTGGCTGGCCCCCGTGTCATCCTGGCAATAGTCATTGTCAATAAGGTTGTTAAAAAACAGGCCAAGAGAGTCAAGGGCTACCTCCGACTCAGATGTATCATCCAGCTTAAGCAATTCAGAGGCACTTGGTTTCTTCTTAGACTTCCTAACTGTCTTTTTGGTGGCTCTCGCAGCAGCTTTAGCCTTTTTAGAAGCCTCATGGTCATATTTGGCTTTCCAAAAGTCAGATTTAGCCTATGGAAGGATAACATATTGGAGGTCATGCAATGTTTAAGTGTTGAAGGAGAAAGAAATCAAAAAAATTTACCTCTGGTGCTGGGTTAATCTTGCAGAAAGGATTCAAGCCCACTTTGCTATAGTCTTCACATTTACTATTTACAAGTGTGGTCGCTATCTCAAATATAGACTCTTCAGTCAGTCGTAGAGAGATATGGTGTAGAGGATCATCTGTTCCTCCGGTATAGTTACACATCAAGCTGGATCGACGACTTAAGGGGATGATCTGCCATGCGACCCAGCAGCGGATTAAGTCAACTCCAGTTAACCCGTTTCCCAACAAGGCTTGAACTTTTCTGATTGTAGGGACAAGTTTCTTGCATTCGGCGGCAATAAGTTTATCAGGGAGTTGATACTTTGAATCGAGGCGCTCAGGCTGATAACCCGGCAACGGATTCTCATCAGATGGAGAGATATCTTTGTAGTAGAACCTTGTTTGGTTCCAGTCTTTAGGATGGCTTGGCAGAGCTACTTGAGGAAAGATGGCATCTCGTCTGCGTTGAATTGAAATCCTGCCAAGTTCCAAGTTGGGCCCATTTGTGAACTCGTTCTGCCGGTTCAAGTAGAAATACTCTCTGAAAAGCTCAACACTAGGCTCTTCTTGAAGGTATACCTCACAAAAGACTTGGAAGTTACAGATGTTTGATATGGAATTGGGTCCAATATCTTGCAGATGGAGTTTGAAGAAGTGTAGGATATCTCTGAAGAATTTAGAGTCGGGTGGCGAGAAACCCTGGTTCATATGATTAGTAAATACGATAACTTCACCGTCCTTAGGCCGAGGATTCTCTTCGCCCAGGTCAGGAACACGGTAATGCATCACACTCTTATCTGGCAAATATCCAACGGTGACGAAATCCTTCAAAGTGTCCTCAGTGACTATGGAGGGAACCCAATTGCAGGTCGTGATTGTTTTGGGCGGCATGGTGAAAGAACAACCTAAAAGACAGGAAAGAAATTGCCATCTCAAGATGATTGTTAAAATTGCAAGTTAGCAAATACAGTGCATGTTCAACATGGCGGCTTAAGCAAGGGCTAATGATATATGAGGTAACAATAAACTGGCAGAATAAACCACAATGACTAAAGGCATTCGAGATCTACCAAGGCTATAATTTGCTAAGTGTTAGGACAAAATATTCTGCAGATTGAGGGTGCAAATTTGGATCTACCGTTGTTGAGAAAAAAGGAAATAAATTCGAAAAATCTACAAAGGTGATAGTGGAAAAGCAGAGGTGCCCTAAAGGAGATCTGTCGTGGTGGGGATATATTCTAGTGTCAAAAACAAGTGCTAAAACTACTACTGTGCAAGATTCATATGGTTTTTGGATCTAACTCATGAAGATAAATAGGGAGAAAGAAGGGCGGCGACGAATGCTGACGAACATCAACGAACACCAACAAAACCTAATGAGAGATCTATGATGAAGGGAAGAGGGCTTACTGATACTGTTAGGACAGTGAAGTGGCACCGCAGTTTTCTGGTCTATTCAGGGCGATGCAGCGGTCGGAGTTGAGGTTGGAGACGGAGGTCGACGGCGGCGAGGCTCGTGCGGGTCGGTGCGCCGCGAGGAGGAAGAAAGGAGAATGAGATGAATGAAAGATGACTCTATGGTCCTATTTATAAGGAAACAGAAAAATAGGCATGCGCGAAAGACAAGGAGGCCAAATGATGGTTATCCAGCTAATTAGACGCCTCGATTTTCAGAAAGACATTAAGATAAAGATCCGTTAAAGATGACGCCGTGGCAGGTTTCCGAAATTCTTGGAGATGATGTCATGGCGGGTTATAAGATTTTCACAACAGACGAGGAAGGATTTTTTCTAAGTGTTGAAGATTGACATGAACAAGTTCAAGTCAACCTGGGGCCTAATGTTGGAGATATAACTATTAGGTATGACCCGCCCAGGAGGGGCCGGGTTATCCCTATGACGATTCATCACAATGAAGCCCAAGATCATATGGCGGTTCATAGATAGGCTTGGTAGAGGGCCGAGACCCAAAGGCGGTTTAAGGCCCATGGATATAAACCACCATGTATGTAAACTTGTATTGTAAGGCATGTAAGAAAAGTCACCGAGCCGGATACGTTGTATAAGCCGGCCGGGACTCTGTAGCCCGCAGGGCGTCAACCCGTGTATATAAGGGGACGACCTAGCGGCGGCTTAGGATAGGAAACAACAGATCGAGAGCCGGGTCAAGCGTATTCGCTCCCTGCTCATCGAAACCCTAGCAATACCATCTACAAACTGGACTAGGCTTTTACCTTCATCGCAAGGGGCCGGACCAGTATAAACTCCTCGTGTCCTTTATCCTGATTAACCCCTTTAAGCTAACCTCATCGCGATGGCTCCACGACTAAGTCCTCACACCAAGACATCTGCCGTGACAATTCCACGACAATTAGGATCAATGTCAAGTTGGCACTTGGTTGGCATTGGAGTCTTGGCCGGCTTGACATCAACTAGCTTGAATCTCTTGAGCATGTCTTGGGTATATTTGTCTTGGTTGATGAACATTCCTTCTCTTATTTGCTTGACTTCGAACCCAAGAAAGAACTTCACCTTTCCCATCATAGACATCTCAAACTTCTCGGTCATTAGCTCTTCAATAGGCATTTGGGGAGCATCGTCTTGATCATCATCATAGGATATGTACCCTTCATGCGCCACTAACCCCTTTTGTGGCACCCTCTTGGTGAAGTTGTTCTTGTTGGGGAAGGACTTGGCCTTGTCTTTGCGAATGAGCTTTCCACCATTGTCTTCCCTCTTCTCATAGGAGAAATCCACCATAATGTGGCTCACATTGCCACAATTATAGCATGTACTCACACGTTGCTTGCCCTTGGAGCCACTTGAGTTGTTCTTGGAGAAGTTGGGCCTTGAGTTTCTCTTGTTGCCCCAAAATTGCCTTCATACAAGAGCCATGTGCTCGTGGTAAGCATATTTTGTGTCTTCGGGGCAACTCTCTTCCTCCTCCTCCTCCTCTTCTTCTTCTTCTTCTTCTTCTTCTTCTTCTTCCAGGATAGCCTTGGCCTTCAAAGCTAGGTTGGGTGAGGATTTTTCGACCGTTGGACATGAGCTAGAGCGTTGTCGGCGGTCTTGTTCAAGATGTTCATAGCAATAAACTCATCCAACACATCGCTAGAGGACAAGGTGTGGAAGTCCAATCTTTGATGGATCACAGAGGACATGGCCTGGTTGAAGAATGAACAATATGGAGTGGTTGTATTGATTGTCCAATTCTTCTATTGGAGTGAAGTTGTTTGGATCATGCGGGTAGAAGCCTTGTTCAATGATTCTCCAAAGATGTGCTGAGTTGTGATTCAGAGGAGACTTGATATGAAAAACCCAATTAGGAAAATCATTTAACACAAGCTTAGGAGGAGGACCAAGATGGTTGATATGAGGTGCATGGTCCGGTCCCCCATAGTCCAGGGGAGGGGCAATCGCGGGATGGATGCCCGTCCCATTCTTTCCTTGAGGAGTAATAGGCTTTTCACTATTAGCCGCCTCCTTGCTGGAGTTGGCATCTGACTCTGAGGTGGTGGGTTTAACCACTTGCAAGGGATCGGTAGGAAGTTTGAGACCCTCAAGCAATTATTTCAACAAGGATTTAACCTCGATTGTCATAGAGGTTTTAAGTGAGGCAATAGCCTCATTTAAGTCCTCTCGAGTGACCGTGGCCACTACCTCGGCCGCGGGTAGTCCATCCCCACTTGTCCAATCATCAACCATACTCTTTAGGCAGTTAAGCCCTTAAAAAGAGACGAGGCTCTGATACTAATTGAAAGGATAGATATGGTTGACTAGAGGGGGGGGGGTGAATAGGCAACTACCAATTTTTAGATTTTCTTTAGAAATTAGATTAAGCAACAAATAGTTGTCTAGATATGCAATTAGGTGAACAACCTATATGATGCTAACAAAAACAACCACACACGCAAGGAAATGATACAACACAATACAAGCTTGCACAAAGTAAAGGTAAGACATAACCACTAGTAGTGCCGGTGAAGACGAGGATGTGTTACGAAGTTCCTTCCCTTAGGGGAAGTACATCTCCGTTGGAGCTGTGTGGAGGCACAATGCTCCCCAAGAAGCCACTAGGGCAACCGTATTCTCCTCACACCCTCGCACAATGCAAGATGCCATGATTCCACTAGTGGTTCCCTTGAAGGCGGCGACCAAACCTTTACAAACAAGGTTGGGGCAATCTGCACAACTTAGTTGGAGGCTCCCAACTCCACCACAAAGCTCCACCACAATGGATTGGCTCCAAGGCGAACTCTTCCATCTAGGGTGCTCAAACACCCAAGATAGTAACAAGATCCACAAAATATTAGTGGGGGGAATCAAATATCTCTTAGTGGAAGTGTAGATCGGGGTCGTCTCAACCAAACCCTAGAAAATCAACAAGTTTTGTTAGCTAGGGAGAGAGATCGGGCGAAAATGGAGCTTTGAGCAACAATGGAGTTGGGGGGGGGGGTAAGATGCGAGTATTCTTGGAGAAGAAGACCCCCTATATATAGTGGGAACAAATCCAACTGTTTTTCTGTCCACAACCTGCAAACAAGAGGTACTATCGCTCCAGGAGCGGTACTACCACCTAGGCGATAGCTCTAGTAATATAGTGCACGGGTGATGTACCCCGAGGTGGTAGTGCTGCCGGAGCCGTACTGCCGCTCGCCCCAATGGTACTGCCGCTTAGGGTGTAGTATACAAGAAGCAACGATGGTAGGGCATAGTACGGCAGCAGTAACGCAACAACGGTACTACCGCGCTCTACTGCCGCGATGTGGCAAACTAGTCCAGAGGCATAGTAGCGCTGATCACCAAGCTCGCTGCAAGAATCTAGACTACCAAGGCGGCTCCGAGCGCTTGCACACCTCAGATGAAACAAGTACCGGTTCCAGTGGTCCATCCAAGCAATGGACCAAGAAAATTGCCAGCAAGCAAAAGGAGAAAGCCAAGTCCATGAATGAGTTGTCTGCTAAGGAGTTCTATGCTATTTGCCACCGCAATCCATATCATCATGAGCAAGATTCCTCTCTTATCAACCGTCCTTTCTGGAACAAGAAACAACGCTCCATCTATCTTGACGTGCTCAAGGGAAAGAAGAACTTGTTTGTGAATGTCAGGTCTATTGATACTAGTCACTTGGAGAAGGATCCTAACTACTTTGGAGAAGCTCTGGCTCTCTATGCACAGCTTGGCATTCTCAGGATCATCTCGTTCAACAAAGAATTTGATGCAGAGCTTGTGGTCCAATTCTATGTCATGTTCCACTTTGCTACTGATCCTGAGAAGACCCTCACATGGATGACCAATGGAAGAGTTCTGACTACAAAACTTGTGGAAAGCTTGAGCTACAATGATGAGGAGCTCAAGAACCCCATTGTGTTGCGCCCTCATAAGGAGGAAGCAGCCACACATAAGTCCATGCTCCATCGCTATTGTAAGGAAAAGATTTCTTCCACCACTGGCAACAAGACTTATGAGTTGAGCCCCTTCCTAGACATTATGCATCGTATCTTGAGGAGCACACTTTTCCCACGCATTGGGAATTTGGATGAGGTTCACTCTTACCTCGCGGATGCAAGTGTCCCATTTATGGCTCCCTATTTGATGAAGCTCATTGAGGAGACATGGGATTGTACTTTTCCGGATGAGATGTTCCTTACTAGTGATCTCATTTCTCATGAGGTAATCCGGCTGAGGAAGAAGGAGAATTGGGGCACTCCCGCCGCTCCTGAGATGGGGGCTCCTAAGGTGGAGTCTGAGGGAGGTGACGAGCCAGACTATGAGCCTTTCGTCGAGGAGACATCTTGGGCTTCTAAGATCAAGAAGAAGATGAAGAAACTTTTTCTGTATCCAAGTGCATGGCCAATACAAGGCTCACGTGGAAGAGAAGAAGGCCCACAGTCGCGAGAAGGCTATCATGAGGCACCTTGGCTTGGAGGCCACCAGCGGTTCAGAGGATAGGATCACTTCAGAGGAGTGGGTCTTGAAGAATAGAAAGTGGACGGATTCAGATGATGATCAGCCTACTGTTGCAGATGAGGAGTCCAAGAATCACGAGGAGGAGGAGCACGTTGATAATGGCGACATGGAGTGATGTTACCACCTTGGACCGTAGTAGTGCTCTTTGCCATTTTAGTGTCTGGATGCCAAAGGGGGGAGAGTTTAGGGATTAGCTGAGTCACGAGTGCGTCTTATTTGCCTTTGTTTTCTTTGCTCATGAACTCTTTTATCACTTGCTTTGGTTTGTGTTTGTGAGACCTGGAGTCCTTCTCTATATGGTGTGAGACATATGCTATCTTATCTATATCTTTATGTCAAGTACTATTAGTTTGTGAGATTATGTCTAACTTGTGCCCTTATCTTTATGCTCACATGCTATCACTTGCATCCATGCCTATCTCTCATATTATGTTGTTGCAAGTGTTGCCTTGTCTATAAGATATAGGGGGAGTGTTGATCCTAGCGCGTATGCTTTGCATTCCAAAAGCATAACTAAATAGTTCACACATCTAGGGGGAGCGCGTCTATATTTTGTAGATGTTGGGTTTGCTTATTATCTCTTCTTATCCTTTATGCAAATCCCATGTTGTCATCAATCCACCATAAAGGGGGAGATTGTAAGGGCATATTTCTCCCTTAGTGGTTTTGGTGATTAATGACAATGCATTTGCAGACTAATCATGTGGATTCAGCATTTCAGATAATATATCTTATGGCAGAACACAATTCGTGCCCCTCGGAGATATAAAGTCAAGGCATTTATTTTTCCTACGTTTCTTTTTAGATGGACTTGAGTCGTAGGAAAACTGTACTATTAAGAGCGGTTCCACATCGAAAAGGTTTGGGTGGAATCATCATATACACATCTTCCATTTGCACCCACCTTCCTTCTTGCTTCACTCGAGTTCCACCTTGTTTTTCTGAAAACTTTTCCTAAGGCTACCCAGCGGTAGTACCACTTGTAAGTGGTACTTCCATTGATCCAGTACCACGTGTACTACCGCTTATATTGGGTGTTATGTTGTCTATTTGAGCTCAGCGGAAGTAGCGCGCCAGTACTGCCGCCGTACTCTGCCCTACCACCGCTGCTTCCTGAATACTTCACCCTAAGTGGTAGCACCACTTGGGCGAGCGGTAGTACCACTCTGGCGGCACTACCGCCTCGGTGTACTTCGCCCCCACACTATATTATTGCAACTACCGCCCAGGCGGTAGTACCGCTTGTTTGCAGGTTGTGGATAGAAAAACAGTTGGATTTGTTCCCACTATATATAGGGGTCTTCATCTCCAAGAAGACTCGCCTCTTATCCCCCAAACTCCATTGTTGCTCAAAACTCCATTTTCGCCCGATATCTCTCCCTAGCCAATGAAACTTGTTGATTTTCTAGGTTTTGGTTGAGAGGGCCCCGATCTACACTTCCACCAAGAGATATTTGATTCCCCAACTAATCCCTTGAGGATCTTGTTACTCTTGGGTGTTTGAGCACCCTAGACGGAAGAGGTCACCTCGGAGCAATAGACCATTATGGTGAAGCTTCATGGTGGTGTTGGGAGCCTCCAATTAAGTTGTGGAGATTGTCCGAACCTTGTTTGTAAAGGTTCGGTCACCGCCTTCAAGGGCACCACTAGTGGAATCACGACATCTGGCATTGTGCGTGTTGGGGAACGTAGCATGCAATTTCAAAAAAAATCCTACGATCACGCAAGATCTATCTAGGAGATGCATAGCAACGAGAGGAGGAGAGTGTGTCCATGTACCCTCGTGGACCGAAAGCGGAAGCGTTTGACAACGCGGTTGATGTAGTCGAACTTCTTCTCGTTCTGACCGATCAAGTACCGAACATACGGTACCTCCGAGTTCTGCACACGTTTAGCTCAATGACATCCCTCGAAATCTTGATCCAGCAAAGTGTCGAGGGAGAGTTCCGTCAGCACGACGGCGTGGTGACAGTGATGGTGAAGTGATCCGCACAGGGCTTCGCCTAAGAACTACGTGAATATGACCGGAGGCGTAAACTATGGAGGGGGCGCCACACACGGCTAACAATGTTTGTTGGAGGGGAGGAGAGGCATCCAAGGGGGCGCCCCAAGTAGGAGGAATCCTACTTGGGGTTCTCCCGATTCGGCCTCCCCCTTTCCTATTCCTATTCGGAGTAGGAAGGGAAGAGGGGGAAGGGGGAATCCTATTCCCTTTTTCCTTTCCTTCTTCCCCTTTCTTTCCCCAATTTGGCTAGCCCATATGGGGGGGGGGTACATCAGCCCCTTTGTGGCTGGTGTGTTTCCCCTCTTGACTCATTAGGCCCATATAGCTTGCCGGGGGTTGCCCGGAACCCCTTCCGGTGACCCGATATGTACCCGACACCCCCATAACACTTCCGATGTCCGAATACTATCGTCCGATATATGAATCTTTACCTCTCGACCATTTTGAGACTCCTTGTCATGTCCGTGATCTCATCCGGGACTCCGAACAATATTCAGTCACAAAATCACATAACTCATATGATAAAAAATCGTCATCGAACATTAAGCGTGCGGACCCTACGGGTTCGAGAACTATGTAGGCATGACCGAGACACCTCTCCGGTCAATAACTAACAACGGAACCTGGATGCTCATATTGGTTCCTACATATTCTACAAAGATCTTTATCGGTCAAATCGTAATGACAACATACGTCATTCCCTTTGTCATCGGTATGTTACTTGCCCGAAATTCAATCGTCGGTATCTTCATACCTAGTTCAATCTCGTTACCGGCAAGTCTCTTTACTCGTTCCATAATGCATCATACTGCAACTAACGCATTAGTCACATTGCTTGCAAGGCTTATCATGATGTGCATTACCGAGAGGGCCCAGAGATACCTCTCCGATACTCTGAGTGACAAATCCTAATCTCGATCTATGCCAACCCAACAAACACCTTTGGAGATACCTATAGAGCATCTTTATAATCACCCAGTTACGTTGTGACATTTGATAACACACAAGGTATTCCTATGGTATCCGGGAGTTGCATAATCTCATAGTCAAAGGAATACATATATGTCATGAAGAAAGCAGTAGCAATAAAACTTAACGATCATTATGCTAAGATAACAGATGGGTCTTGTCCATCACATCATTCTCCTAATGATGTGATCCCATTCATCAAATGACAACACATGTCTATGGTTAGGAAACTTAACCATCTTTGATTAATGAGCTAGTCTAGCAGGGGCTTACTAGGGACACAGTGTTTTCTCTATGTATCCACACATGTATCAAGTTTCCGGTTAATACATTCTAGCATGAATAATAAACATTTATCATGATATAAGGAAATAAAATAACAACTTTATTATTGCCTCTAGGGCATATTTCCATCAGTCTCCCACTTGCACTAGAGTCAATAATCTAGTTCACATCGCCATGTGATTTAACACCAATAGTTCACATCTCCATGTGACCAACACCCAAAGGGTTCACTAGAGTCAATAATCTAGTTCACATCGCTATGTGATTAACACCCAAAGAGTACTAATGTGTGATCATGTTTTGCTTGTGAGAGAGGTTTAGTCAACGGGTCTGTCACATTTAGATCCGTATGTATTTTGCAAATTTCTATGTCTACAATGCTCTGCATGAAGCTACTCTAGCTAATTGCTCCCTCTTTCAATATGTATCTAGATTGAGATTGAGATTCATCTGCATCGGTGTAAAATCTTGCATTGACGTAACTCTTTACGACGAACTCTTTATCACCTCCATAACCGAGAAATATTTCCTTAGTCCTCTAAGGATAATTTTGACCACTGTCCAGTGATCTACTCCTGGATTACTGTTGTACCCCCTTGCCAAACTCATGGCAAGGTACACAATAGGTCTGGTACACAGCATGGCATATCGTATAGTGAAAGTGCAACTATACCTAGGTGGTTTTGGTAATTCCTAACAACATATAGCTCATTGAGCTAATGCTATTTCAAGATTAATATCTCAGGAAAGCTCAATGATTGGCATGGCGTGGATGAGAAAAGTGGACCCCTCAAAATGCTAAGGACAAAGGATTGGCTCAAGCTCAAAGCTCAAGACTCTAAATTTTCCATTTTAGTGATCCAAGATCACATTGAGTCTATAGGAAAAGCCAATACTATTAAGGAGGGATAAGGTGTTGCTTAATGAGGTTCTTGCTCAAAATGCTTAGTGATATGCTCCAAAACCCTCAACTACTTTCTCACATCCACATATGACCTAAACCAAAAGTCAAACTCGGCCCCACCGGTTCTTCCTATCCAGCACCACCGAGTTTCAAATGTCATAGCTAGTGCCACAAACCCTAGGCAAATCGGTCTCACCAATAGGAATCTCGGTCTCACCGAGATGGGGTTTTAATCTCTCTATTTCCCTTCGTAACATTTCGGTCTCACCGAGATGAGCGATCGGTCCCACCGAGATTGCAATGTAAACTCTCTGTTTTCCCTTCGTAACGTTTTGGTCTCACTGAAATGAGCGATCGGTCCCACCGAGTTTACCTGAACAACTCTCTGGTTAGCTTATTACCAAAATCGGTCACACCGACTTTGTGTAATCAGTCTCACCGAGATTATGTTATGCCCTAACCCTAATCATATCGGTCCTACCGAGTTGCATGTCGGTCCCACCAAAAACCCTGACGGTCACTAGCTTTGCTGAATCGGTCCGACCGAGTTTAACCATTCGGTCCCACCGAGTTTGGGAAGTTATGTGTAACGGTTAGATTTTGTGTGGAGGCTATATATACCCCTCCACCACCTCTTCATTCGTGGAGAGAGCCATCAGAACGAACCTACACTTCCAACTTACTTTTTCTGAGAGAGAACCACCTACACTTGTGTTGAGACCAAGATATCCCATTCCTACCATATGAATCTTGATCTCTAGCCTTCCCCAAGTTGCTTTCCACTCAAATATTCTTTCCACCAAATCCAAATCCTGTGAGAGAGAGTTGAGTGTTGGGGAGACTATCATTTGAAGCACAAGAGCAAGGAGTTCATCATCAACACACCATTTGTTACTTCTTGGAGAGTGGTGTCTCCTAGATTGGCTAGGTGTCACTTGGGAGCCTCCGACAAGATTGTGGAGTTGAACCAAGGAGTTTGTAAGGGCAAGGAGATCGCCTACTTTGTGAAGATCTACCGCTAGTGAGGCAAGTCCTTCGTGGGCGATGGCTATGGTGGGATAGACAAGGTTGCTTCTTCGTGGACCCTTCGTGGGTGGAGCCCTCCGTGGACTCGCGCAACCGTTACCCTTCGTGGGTTGAAGTCTCCATCAATGTGGATGTACGATAGCACCACCTATCAGAACCACGACAAAAACATTCGTGTCTCCAATTGCGTTTGAATCCTCCAAACCCTTCCCTTTACATTCTTGCAAGTTGCATGCTTTACTTTCCACTGCTCATATACTCTTTGCATGCTTGCTTGAATTGTATTAAGATTGCTTGACTTGTCCAAATTTGCTAAAATCTGCCAAGAACTAAAATTGGGAAAAGGCTAGATTTTTATTTGGTCAAGTAGTCTAATCATCCCCCTCTAGACATACTTTCGATCCTACAAGTGGTATCAAAGCTTTGGTTTCCATTTGCTTTGATTTCCATAGCTTTTGGTGGTCATAGCCTTGGTTTCACAACCTAGGAGAGTATGGCGTCTAGCGTGGGAAATTACCACCATAGAGGCCCTTACTTTGATGGCACTAATTTTGCTAGTTGAAAGCATAAGATGAAAATGCATATTCTTGGACATAACCCCGCCGTTTGGGCTATTGTGTGTATTGGCTTGCAAGGTGAATTCTTTGATGGGAGAGAACTGAACCGTGAAGCTACCGTGGAAGAGTTGAAGATGCTACAATAAAATGCTCAAGCTAGTGATATCCTCTTCAACGGATTGTGCCCCGAAGAATTCAACAAAATCAGCCGTCTTGAGAATGCAAAGGAAATTTGGGATACTTTGATTGATATGCACAAAGGTACCGACTCCGTCAAGGAATCCAAGTTGGATGTGCTTCAAAGTCAACTTGACAAGTTCAAAATGAAGGATGTGAAGGTGTCGCTGAAATGTACTCTAGGCTTGCTCTTATCACAAGTGAGATTGCCGGCTTAGGAAGTGAAGAGATGACCGGCAAATTCATCATCAAGAAGATCCTAAGAGCCTTGGATGGAAAATATGATACCGTATGCACATTGATCCAAATGATGCCAAATTACAAAGATCTCAAGCCAACGGAAGTCATTGGAAGAATTGTTGCTCATGAGATGTCACTCAAGGATAAGGAGGTGCTCCATAACAAGTCAAGTGGTGCTTACAAAGAATCATGTGAAGCTCCCACATCATCAAGTGAGAAACAAACCTTTAATGAAGAATTGAGCCTAATGGTGAAGAACTTCAACAAGTTCTACAAGAGTAGAATCAAAGAGAGAAGTTCCAAGTCAAGGTCCTACAATGACAAAAGATCTTCTAGTCGAGAGCGAAACTGCTACAATTGTGGAAGACCCGGGCACTACTCCAATGAGTGTACGGCCCCCTACAAGAGAAGATTCTCCCAAAAGAAGAAGTAGAAGAGAAGAATCACCATCGAGGGAGAGAAGGAGTGGGGATGATCGTTATGAACGAAGACCCTCTCGGAGAAGAAAGGATTCGGAAAGGAAGGACAAGTCATCAAGGAGCTACACAAAACAAAGACATCAAGCTCATGTTGGTGAATGGGTATCCGGCTCTGACTCCGACAATCACTCCCAGAGAAGCTATCACTCCGACTCCGAATATACTCAAGATGAAGGTGTTGCCAGTCTAGCACTTGTGTCAACCAACTCCTATGACATATTTGATTCACCAAATGAAGGACTTGGAAGATGCTTCATGGCTAAAGGCCCAAAGGTGTAGCGACCCGACCCGAATGGATCAAGTCTCTGTGCTTAAGTGTCATCCCTGGATCGGTATGCTGACACACACAGTACTCGAGGATTTATAACAGAGGTAAATCACATGTATAAAGTAATGTAAAATACTATTACCTCAATCCAAAATAGCGGAAGTAACAAGGTTGTGGATTCCCATCAACACCAACGACAAAGTTGAGTGTAGAAATCGTAACCCTAACGTATCACTTACTCATCGTAAGATTCCTGGAACATGAGACGCTGCAGCCACAATGGGTCAGTACATTGAATGTACTGGCAAATTCACACCATAGAGAATGATGAATAAAGGCTATCACTACATGCATATTTGGCTGGTGGAAAAGCTCTATGGTTATAGGGTTTCTTGCGTAAAGCCAATTTTTCCCTACTGCAAAGGAATACATTTTATTTAACTATCATGGTGGTTGTTGAACATTGAGAATGGTTACCAGCATCCTCAATCCCAATTAAGTAACATCATTAAAACCCAACAAATTGTTTAAGTAACATGATGAGATCAACAGGATAATCCAAGAACTAGATACTCAAGACGTCCATAACCGGGGACACGGCTAATCATGATTAGTTTATACACTCTGCAGAGGTTTGCGCACTTTTCCCCACAAGACTCGATCGCCTCCATTTGGTTTCTCGCACTACATGGTTTTGAGAAGAAAGATGACCGAGACATAGTCTTTCAGAAGTGCTAGCACCTTACGATGGATAGACCGTTACACCTACTTTCCCCTACATCTGCTAGTCTACCCTGTAAGAGTTCGCACGACTTAATCAACTATGCTAGAGCCCATAATAGCTTGTGGCTGCACACGGAAGTTTCTAGCATGAATAATCTCATGATCCCTTTGAGCCTGGGTGGCGGTCCATAAAAAATAGGCAATCCTGGTCTACCCAGGTGCCTAGACAGGCAATCCTGGAATAACCAGGTGCCTCAATCCACCCAGATGTGTGTTTAAGTTGCCACCTTAAGTAAACCATTAATTAACAATCTCACAACTGTCATGGATACTCTCAAAACCCAATCCACGTCTACGAGCATAGCATGGCAATGTAAGCGTAACGTAATAGTAACTCCCAAGGGTTTGATAATAAATAGGTAATAGGTACTACCTCAACTACTTCCCATCCCACAATTTAATTAGATCCTAATCATGCAATGTTTGAGGATTGATCTAATGCAATAAAAACTGGGTATGTAAGAGGTATGATCAAAGTGTGAACTTGCCTGCAATGTTGATGTAGATGATTCGCACTCAAAACTCTTGATAGCTCTACTCATCACACTCCGGTCAATCTATCATAATCAAGCAATAGTAACCACATATAAGCAATCACTCAAAAGATCAGAAAGATCGAAGAAGACGATTCGGAAAACATCAAAACCAAGCAAATAACTCTTGCAACACAAAACAATTTCTAACAGTACCAAAATTATGTGAATTTGGCCTTATTAGAAAGTTTAGGTCAAGAGCTTCGATTTGCAAAAAGAATCAACTCAAACGGAGCTATGAAACTCAAGTTATGATCAAACGAAGTTTGAATACAAATCTAATCTAATTCAAAATTTAAAGCTTCAAAAACATGTTTGAGTTGGATTACTGGATAGAGGAGATCATAACGAAGAAGTGGGCGTTGGTTTCGTTGGATTTGGACAAACGGGTGAAAAGTTATAGTCGTTTGAAGTAGAGGGACTAATCTATGAAGAAATTTATCACGAATAGGTCCCTGGCCGAAATTAAACAGAAAAAGAAAAAACCTATCTAACGAACGTTCGCTGTAGAAGCTTATAAAACAAAAACCGTTCGCTGCAAACACTAAAACAACGGACGTTCACTACTTAAAGAAAACGGTTGGGAAAAGAGAAAAAAACGAACAGATCTATTCCTAACCGTAGATCTCAGATCGGACGGGCGAGGGGGAGAGGCGGTGGTTACCGCGGCGTGGAGGTCGCCGGCGACGGGGAAGATGGTGGCGGCGGCTCGGACGTCGACGGGGCGGCGACTTCGGTGGGTCTCCGGCAGCGGCGAGGGCATCAAGGCGCTCGGCGCGGCGCGACGGTGACGACGGTGGTGGCGGTAGTGGTCGAGGGCGGCGGAGTGGAGCGGGCAGCGGTGGCTGGATCTCGCCGGAGCGGCGGCTTTCGCGAGCGTGGCGAGAAGTGCGGCGGCGGCGCGTAGTGCGAGGAGGAGAGGAACGGGGCCGGGGCCTCGGGTTCTTATGGAGGGAGGGGGCGAGCTGGCGTGGAGGAGGGGCCAGGCAAAGGCGGCGGCGAGAAGTCCAGGCGGCGTACGGCGGCGGCGCTGTCGTGCGGCGGCGGGAGACCGAGCGGAGCTCGGTGATGAGCGACGCGGGCTAGCTGGACCGTGGCCTGGCCGATTGGCTGGGCCGGCCCAGTCGGGGAAAGTTTTTTTATAAAACATTTTCCAGACAAATAAAATAATAACGTCAAAAAATAAAAATATTATATAGGCATATAATATATCAAAATTTTCAGAAAAAGATTCTTCACGACATGAACATTTTTATAACGCCGAATAAAATCCACACAAATTTAGATAATTCAAAGAGTGCTACTGGTCTAATAAAATCCGATAAAAATCATTTAAAAAATATCAAAATGAATTCAATTTTATTTCTCTCCAATTTTCTATTGTAGGGAATCATGTTACCCTAATTTCCATATATTTTATTTTGGAGAAAAATAATTTGAATAAAACTCAAATAACTCCAAATTGAAAATTAATTCCAAAAGGACTTTGAAATTGATCCTTTGAAACTCCCAACTCATATTTCATATAATTTGAAGAAGTCATTTTATCTTCGCTCGTGAAAATCATTGAGTTGCATAAAGTTTCAGAATTGGAAATATTATCAAATGAAATTCAAATATTTTCAACACCCCTTGTCATTTAAATAAATGGAAGAAGTCATGTCATCTTCTCTCCAGGGTTTTGTGATGAAAAGAATTTGAATTCACGGGGATCAAAAAAGAAAAAGGTGAAAGTTTGGGAAAGTCTTTTTATTCCCTCTCATTTAACTTTCAAAAGTTTCGAATTTCACTCAATCAATCACACAACAATCAAACAATCAATCAATCTTTATATTTATTTTAACATTCCAAAATTTAGAATTTTGGGATGTTACAAAAGGTATCACACCCCGAGTATGTTGATTTCAATAGTGATGAAGATGACTTGTTAGGTGATGATGATTTACTTGTTGACAACTCTAGTGATGAATACTATGATGAAACATCAATTAATCATGCTAATCAAGATAAAACGAATGACAATGATAAGGAGAATATTGAGTTTCTAACTAAAGAACTAAACACTCTTAAGTTAGCTCATGAAACTATCTTAGGAGATCATCAAGAACTTTTAGGACTCATGAGAAATTACGTTTTGAAAAGCTCAACCTTGAGCAAGAGCATGGGTTCTTAAAAGCAATCAATAACGATCTTCGCAAGAAAAGTTCTTCTTACATTTCCAAGCGTTTACTCTTATCCACTTACATACCTCAAGTCAAGTCTAGTAACAAGAACAAGAAGGATTCTTCCTCTAGTAGTAACAATAATCATGCTAAATCCAATATTGTTGCTTCTAGTAGTTCTATTGATTCCACTAATGATTCTCTTAGCCAAGTTACACTTGAGCAAGAAAATAGCTTATTGAAGGGAATCATAGAGAAATGTGTTTACAAGAGCCTTGCCGGGAGTAAGCAATTCGAGGAAATTATACGCAAGCAAGGAAGGCACCCAAAGAATCAAGGTATCGGTTTTGAACGAAAGTTCAATGCCAATGGAGTTGAGTGGGAAGAAGATCAATACCCCAAGACGAAGTTTGTTCCTCAACAAGAGAAGTATGATCCTACTTCTTTCAAAGGGACACAAGCTCAAGATGATCTTCCACCACAAGACCACAAGGAAAAAGGCAAGGACAAGCTTCAAGAGGAAATTGATGCATTTGAAGAAGCTCCTAATGCCTTGGTCAAGTGGTGTCCCAAGACTACATCAAGTTCCACTTTATCAAGTACAACTACAACTCCAAGGATTCCCATCAAGATGGTGTGGATCCCGAAAAAGAAGAACTAGAGAGTTCTTGAGGGTGACTCCGCCAACATACTTCACTCTTATCATTTTGGCAAGAACAAGTGCAATCAACTTCCACATCTTGCACTAGGTCAAGGAGTCACAAACCCTCTTGTTGGTAATACAAGGGACAAGGTAACCTAATGCTCTCATAGACATCATCTTGTATGTGCATCACTCTATGTCTATGGATATCCTTGTTTGTTCCTTGTGGGACTAACCCGTGCAGGTATTGAAAGTGCAACTCACTCCAAAGGATAGCTCTGAATGATCTACATCAACTTAGAGCATCCACATCTTCAACACCTACATGAAGTCATCATCGACAAAACCCAAGGTTAGTTCATCCCTCTTAGGGGGGATCTCACATCTAGGGGAGTTTTACTCTAAGAATTGAGCTAAAGCAACTCTAATGGTGTGAACACAACAACGCTTTATGTAAAAGTGGTAACCCCACTTGTGCTTAAACGATGAGTATGACCTATGATCAAATGTTCTCATTTCACTCCTAAGTCAATATACTCATATATAGATGACCTAGTCATCACCAATTGCTTGATAGATGCTAGAATTGTTTGTGCATGCTTTGCCACATATTTCGTTTGTCATTTTATTGTGTGAGCATGTTGGTTGCATAATTTACTCATTCAAGGACATCCACTTGTTGTTTTGATTGGTTGGTTTCTTTTTCCTTGCCAAGTGGATGGAAAAGAATGCCTAAGAACCTTCTCTAGCTATCTATGCTCTTCTCGTTTCAAACTCTATTCATGCTGCATCACAAAGTTTGATCAAGTCAGATTCGAACCACTCTGTGTGAGGAGCACTCGGAGTCCCGGATTCGTCATAGACTTAAACTTCCAAAACTTCTTTGTGTGTTTCGGTCTGACCGATTCATCCATTTCGGTCATACCGAGATCACTAAGTCGATCTAGGTTTTTAATCTCGGTGCAACCGATTTGAACTTTTTGGTCACACCGAGTTGTAGTAACTGCTTGCAGTTATGCATCTTGGTGCCACCGAGTTGTTCCACTCGGTCACACCGACAGGGTCAGGCTATATATACCCACAGGCCAAAATTTGGAAAACTTTCCGAACCT
This sequence comes from Triticum aestivum, assembly GCF_018294505.1. NCBI lineage: Eukaryota > Viridiplantae > Streptophyta > Magnoliopsida > Poales > Poaceae > Triticum > Triticum aestivum. Next base: position 386,826,388 of record NC_057800.1, on the reverse strand, counting down.
CTTCGCCCGCGCTCAGCCTGCTCTGCCTCCCTGGGTCTCCGGATCGTCCTCCTCGTCGCCAGCCGCCTCCAGTCGCTGGTCTCTGCCGCCGTCAACGGGATCGTCTTCGCTGTTGCCACCGTAGCAAGTTCATCGCCGAACTAGGGTATGGACTTGATCTTTGTGTTGTTCTCACTCCGATTCCCTAGCACATTGTTTTGCCATGTATCTTGCCACGATTGAGATCACTCTATCCAATGAAAACACTCGGTAGTTTAGTTGTGGATTGAAAATTTAGGGTTAGGTTTCCGCCGAAACCATCTCGGACCGACCGAGTTGCTGAAATCAGTTCCACCGATTTGTCTCAGGCCATTGCACATGTGATTCTCGGTCTGACCGAGAATTGCAAATCGGTGTGACCGAGTTCTAGTCTTTGTGAAACCCTAGCAGTCTCGGTGCCACTAAACTGTGACTCGGTCTGACCGAGTTCACTAGTTTAGGTTCTAACAACTGCTTCAGTATCACCGAGATTTCAAATCGGTAGATCCGAAATGCTTTCTGTGGAAAACTAAAACTAAGTTTTTGATTCATTCTTTTGCAAAAACCTCTACACTTTGTGATGCTCATCCACTCTACCTTATCTATAATCCATTCACAGGGTCCGCTGTCAGTGTTTGCATCATGTCAGATCAGAGTGACAGTCAGAACAAGTCTGAGGAGCAAGTGAACTTGAGTGAGGGCACTAGTCCCTCTAGCAGCTTTGATGAAGGAAGCAGAAGTACCCCCAGCAACTTGCCTAAGGCAGCCACCAGGACCAGAAAGAAGAAAACCCCAGATTCTGAGGATGAGGACTATGTGGCTGCTGAGGAAGAGGCCACCTAAAAGAGGAAAGTCCTGGAAAAGGAATATGGCACAGCTGCTGCCACTAAGCCAGGGATGAAGCAAAAGGTTCCTGCCAAGAGAGCTCCCATGTCAAAAGCCAGAACATCCACTCAAGAGACTTTGGGATCTGCACCCAAAGAGCAGGTTGTGGCAGAAAAGAAAAGAAAGGAAAGGGTCAAGAAGACCACTGCCAGAGTGCTTGGGAGATCTTCAATAATGAAAGACTCTGAAGAAGAGGAAGAGGATGCAGCACCAGCACCCAAAGCTCAAAAGATTATGGGAGATGCCATAAGGGTAGGGGTTGTTCCATCTAAGCCTAAGATTGCTCCTAAGACTGCTGCTCCAGCTCCAGAGCCAAAACCAAAGAGGAGCACCAGGAACATCCCTGCTGAGGAGAAGAACAAGGCCCCAGTGCCTCAAGCTACCGAAGAAGAAGATGATTCTGTCGTGTTAAGGAAGTTGAAGCCCAAAATTCCAGACCACAATGATGCTCATCCAGTTGTAGAGAACATGAAAATCAGGAAGGATTTTTGTCTAAGGCTATGGAGAGAGTCTGATCCATATGCCACCAGGAGAAGGACTGATGTGGACTACATGTTCCATACAAAGGAACAACAGGACTTCTATGAGACTATCTTACTTGACAAGAAGCCCATAGTGTGTGACATGAGATGGGTCAATTGGACATTCATTGAGGAAAATGATGATTACTTCCCTGGGGTATATGACAGCTTCAAGGCGTGTGGAGTCGATGAGTTGGTGGCTCAGAAGCTCACAAAGTGGAATGATGAGCTCATCATGCAGTTCTACTCCACAACTCATTTCTACCCAGATGGAAGAATTGTCTGGATGTCTGAAGGTACTAGGTACGAGTCAACGGTTGCTGAATGGGAAAAATTGATCAATGCTCCTGAGGAGAGTGAAGATGACTTGGATGTCTATGCCAAGAAGAAGAAGGATCACAACACCATGGCACAGATGTACAAAGAGATCCCAGATGCTGCTCTTGAGACACACAAGTTTGGATTAGTACATTACCCTCTGTCAGGCTTGCCAACAATCAACTGGATCCTCAGGCACACTCTCTTACCAAAGTCAGGTGATCACAAGATGACCAGAGGCCATGCAATTAACTTGCTTCACATATTTGATGTGCCTCAAAAGTTCAAAGTCATGAGCCTAATTGTGGAAACCATAAATAGGATAGCTGCAGATTAGAAGAGGAGTTGTGGGTATGCCCCACAGATCCAGGAGCTAATCAACTCCAAGATGGGCACCGACACATATCTCCTGGACAAGGAACACATGCCCATCTACCCAGACTTTGAGGACAACACTGTGGTGATGGATGAGAATGAACCATCTTCTGTGCATGCACAAGCCAAGAAGGAGAAGGCAAGGGCCGAAAAGGTTGCAAAGATGCCAACCATGGATGAGGCATCTCAGTATCTTCTGAAGAGCAAGCAAGATCATCTTGACTACTTGATTGCCTCCACTCTGAGGATTGAGAAGGGATTGGCTACCCCGACTCAAAACCAGGAGAGCTTGGAGAGGATCGTGGAGCAGAAGTTCTATGACTTAGATGTGAAGGTCACTGAGATCCAGTCAGTCGTTGAGCAACTTCAGGATGAAGTGCAGGAGAAGAAGGGCAAGTCTACCACTGATGCTTTTGCTAGAGTGCCCAGAGGTCAGAGGTCTGCTGCTATGCCTGTCACAGACACTAGAGCAACTTCATCTGCACCAGCTACAGCTTCAGTGCCACCAGCTCTAGCACCTACTCCGCCAGCTCCATCTACATCGACTGACGCCTTCTTCCTTGGAGTTCTGTCTACACCACCACCTGAAGACCAAGCCTGAGTGACGATTTAGCACTATGCATTTTTTATGAACTTTTTGGTAACTTGTTGCCAAAGGGGGAGAAAATGTATAGATCATAGGCTTCGAGAGAGAGTGTTGCTTTTGTTCTCTCTTGCGTTTCTCCTTGGTGGTTGAACTTTATTATCTGCTCGTTCGAGATACTTTATGCTTGTGTGTGACACTTGGATGATCATGTGTTTGATCATATACCACCTTTATGCTTGTTGGATAACATTATCCTTTTATATTCCATATGATCACTCACTTTGCTTGGTGATGAGTGCATGTATTTTAATTATTATCATTTTGAGTGCTCCACCAAGATGTATGTGGCATGGAAGAGTAACCCATGATCCCAACTCTTTGTGCATTTGTAGTCCAAAGCAAATCTTAAACTATGCACAAATTTAGGGGGAGCTCTTGCTTTTCACATACTTCTCAAGCGACAATGTTTTTCACTCTTATTATCATTTGTCGAAGCTTTGATCTATATGTTCTCATCAATTACCAAAAAGGGGGAGATTGAAAGTGCAACTATCCCTAGGTGGTTTTGGTAATTCCTAACAACATATAGCTCATTGAGCTAATGCTATTTCAAGATTAATATCTCAGGAAAGCTCAATGATTGGCATGGCATGGATGAGAAAAGTGGACCCCTCAAAATGCTAAGGACAAAGGATTGGCTCAAGCTCAAATCTCAAGACTCTACTTTTTCCATTTTAGTGATCCAAGATCACATAGAGTCTATAGGAAAAGCCAATACTATCAAGGATGGATGAGGTGTTGCTTAATGAGGTTCTTGCTCAAAATGCTTAGTGATATGCTCCAAAACCCTCAACTACTTTCTCACATCCACATATGACCTAAACCAAAAGTCAAACTCGGCCCCACCGATTCTTCCTATCCGGCGCCACCGAGTTTCAAATGTCATAGCCACTGCCACAAACCCTAGGCAAATCGGTTTCACCTATAGGGATCTCGGTCTCACCGAGATGGGGTTGTAATCTCTCTGTTTCCCTTCGTAACATTTCGGTCTCACCGAGATGAGCGATCGGTCCCACCGAGATTGCAATGTAAACTCTCTGTTTTCCCTTCGTAACGTTTCGGTCTCACCAAAATGAGCGATCGTTCCCACCGAGTTTACCTGACCAACTCTCTGGTTAGCTTATTACCAAAATCGGTCTCACCGAGTTTGTGTAATCGGTCTCACCAAGATTATGTTATGCCCTAACCCCAATCATCTCGGTCCTACCGAGTTGCATGTCGGTCCCACCGAAAACCCTAACGGTCACTAGCTTTGCTGAATTGGTCCGACCGAGTTTAACCATTCCGTCCCACCGAGTTTGGGAAGTTATGTGTAACGGTTAGATTTTGTGTGGAGGATATATATACCCCTCCACCGCCTCTTCATTCGTGGAGAGAGCCATCAGAATGAACCTACACTCCCAACTTACTTTTTCTAAGAGAGAACCACCTACACTTGTGTTGAGACCAAGATATCCCATTCCTGCCATATGAATCTTGATCTCTAGCCTTCCCCAAGTTGCTTTCCACTCAAATCTTCTTTCCACAAAATCAAAATCCTGTTAGAGAGAGTTGAGTGTTGGGGAGACTATCATTTGAAGCACAAGAGCAAGGAGTTCATCATCAACACACCATTTGTTACTTCTTGGAGAGTGGTGTCTCCTATATTGGCTAGGTGTCACTTGGGAGCCTCCGACAAGATTGTGGAGTTGAACCAAGGAGTTTGTAAGGGCAAGGAGATCGCCTACTTTGTGAAGATCTACTGCTAGTGAGGCAAGTCCTTCGTGGGCGATGGCCATGGTGGGATAGACAAGGTTGCTTCTTCATGGACCCTTCATGGGTGGAGCCCTCCATGGACTCGCGCAACCGTTACCCTTCGTGGGTTGAAGTCTCCATCAACGTGGATGTACGATAGCACCACCTATCAGAACCATGACAAAAACATCCGTGTCTCCAATTGCGTTTGAATCCTCCAAACCCTTCCCTTTACATTCTTGCAAGTTGCATGCTTTACTTTCCGCTGCTCATATACTCTTTGCATGCTTGCTTGAATTGTATTAAGATTGCTTGACTTGTCCAAAGTTGCTAAAATCTGCCAGGAACTAAAATTGGGAAAAGGCTAGATTTTTATTTGGTCAAGTAGTCTAATCACCCCCCTCTAGACATACTTTTGATCCTACATATAGAAGCTATGGATGAGGCATAGGGAATGACTTTCATTCTCTCTATCTTCTGCTGTTGTCGGGCTTTGAGTCTTACTCAACTTCACACCTTGTAATACAGGCTAGAACCCTTTCTTTGACTGATCCATTTTGAACTTCTTCAAAATCTTGTGAAGTTTGTGCTTTGTGAAAGTCTCATTAAGCATCTCGATCTATCCCTATAGATCTTGATGCCCAATATATAAGTAGCTTCACCGAGGTCTTTCATTGAAAAATTCTTATTCAAGTAACCTTTTATGCTATCCGGAAATTCTATATCATTTCCAATCAACAATATGTCATCCACATATAATATGAGAAATGCTATAGAGCTCCCACTCACTTTCTTGTAAATACAGGCTTCACCATAAGTCTGTACAAAACCATATGCTTTGATCACCTTATCAAACAGTATATTCCAACTCCTAGATGCTTGCACCAGTCCATAGATGGATCACTGGAGTTTGCATACTTTGTTAGCACCTTTAGAATCGACAAAATCTTCTGGTTGCATCATATACAACTCTTCTTTAAGAAATCCATAAGGAATGCAGTTTTGACATCCATTTGCCAGGTTTCATAAAATGTGGCAATTGCTAACTTGATTCGGACAGACTTAAGCATAGTTACGAGTGAGAAAATCTCATCGTAGTCAACACCTTGAACTTGTCGAAAACCTTTTGCGACAAGTCAAGCTTTGTAGATAGTAACACTACCATCAGCATCTATCTTCCTCTTGAAGATCCATTTATTCTCAATGGCTTGCCAATCATCGGGCAAGTCCACCAAAGTCCACACTTTGTTCTCATACATGGATCCTATCTCAGATTTCATGGCCTCAAGCCATTTATCGGAATCTGGGCTCATCATTGCTTCCTCATAGTTCGTAGGTTCATCATGGTCTAGTAACATGACTTCTAGAATAGGATTACCATATCACTCTGGTGCGGAACATGCTCTGGTTGACCTATGAGGTTCGGTAGTAACTTGATTTGAAGATTCATGATAATTATCATTAGCTTCCTCTCTAGTTGGTGTAGGCATCACTGGAACTGATATCTGTGATGAGCTACTTTCCAATTTGAGAGAAGGTACAATTATCTCATCAAGTTCTACTTTCCTCCCACTCACTTCTTTAGGGAGAAACTCCTTCTCTAGAAAGGATCCATTCTTAGCAACAAAAATCTTGCCTTTGGATCTGTGATAGAAGGTGTACCCAACAGTTTCTTTTGGGTATCCTATGAAGACGCACTTCTCCGATTTGGGTTTGAGCTTATCAGGCTGAAAAAGTTCACATAAGCATTGCAACCCCAAACTTTAAGAAACGACAGCTTAGGTTTCTTGCCAAACCACAGTTCATACGGTGTTGTCTCAGCGGATTTAGACGGTGCCCTATTTAATGTGAATGCAGCTGTCTTTAATGCATAACCCCAAAATGATAGTGGTAAATCGGTAAGAGACATCATAGATCGCACCATATTTAATAAAGTATGGTTACAACATTCGAACACACCATTACGCTGTGGTGTTCCAGGTGGCGTGAGTTGTGAAACTATTCCACATTGTTTTAAATGAAGGCCAAACTCGTAACTCAAATATTTGCCTCCGCGATACGATCATAGAAACTTTATTTTCTTGTTACGATGATTCTACACTTCACTCTGAAATTCTTCGGACTTTTCAAACGTTTCAGACTTTGTGTTTCATTAAGTAGATATACCCATATCTGCTCAAATCATCTGTGAAGGTCAGAAAATAACGATACCCGCTATGAGCCTCAACACTCATCGGACCGCATACATCGGTATGTATTATTTCCAATAAGTCAGTAGATCGCTCCATTGTTCTAGAGAATGGAGTTTTAGTCATCTTGCCCATGAGGCATGGTTCACAAGCATCAAATGATTCATAATCAAGTGATTCCAAAAGTCCATCCGCATGGAGTTTCTTCATGCGCTTTACACCAATATGACCTAAATGGCAGTGCCACAAATATGTTGCACTATCATTACCAACTTTGCTCTTTTGGCATCAATATTATGAATATGTGTATCACCACGATCGAGATTCAATAAACCATTTATATTGATGTATGACCATAGAAGGTTTTATTCATGTAAATAGAACAACAATTATTCTTTGACTTAAATGAATAACTGTATTGCAATAAACATGATCCAATCATATTCATGCTCAACGCAAACACCAAATAACATTTATTTTAGGTTCAACTCTAATCCCGAAGGTAAAGGAGTATGCGATGGTGATCTTATCAACCTTGGAATCACTTCCAACACACATCGTCACCTCGCCCTTAACAAGTCTCTATTTATTTTGCAACTCCTATTTCGAGTTACTACTCTTAGCAACTGAACCAGTATCAAATACCAAGGGGTTGCTATAAACACTAGTAAAGTACACATCAAGAACATGTATATCAAATATACCTTTGTTCACTTTTGCCATCCTTATCCGCCAAGTATCTAGGGTAGTTCCACTTCCAGTGACCATTTCCTTTGCAGTAGAAGCACTTAGTTTCAGGCTTGGGTCTAGCTTTGGGCTTCTTCATGGGAGTGGCAACTTTCTTGCCATTCTTTTTGAAGTTTCCCTTTCTTTCCCTTGCCCTTTTTCTCGAAACTAGTGGTCTAGTTAACCATCAACACTTGATGCTATTTCTTTATTTCTACCTTCGCTGATTTCAGCATCGGAAGAGCTTGGGAATCATTTTTGTCATCCCTTGCATATTATAGTTCATCACGAAGTTCTAGTAACTTGGTGATAGTGACTAGAGAACTCTGTCAATCACTATCTTATCTAGAAGATTAACTCCCACTTGATTCAAGCGATTGCAGCACCCAGACATTCTGAGCACATGCTCATTAGCTGAGCTATTCTCCTCCATCTTGTAGGCAAAGTATTTGTCAGAGGTCTCATACCTCTCGACAGGAGCATGAGTCTAAAATACCATCTTGGAACATCTCATATGCTCCATGGCATTCAAAACATTTTTGAAGTCCCGGTTCTAAGCCGTAAAGCATGGTGCACTAAACTATCAAGCATCATAACGAGCTTGCAAAACGTTCATAACGTCTGCATCTACTCCTGCAACAGGTTCGTCACCTAGTGGTGCATCAAGGCCATAATTCTTCTGTGCAGCGATGAGGATAATCCTTAGATCACAGACCCAGTCCGCATCATTGCTACTATCATCTATCAACTTAGTTTTCTCTAGGAACATATCCAAAATAAAATAGGGGAGCTATACATGAGCTATTGATCTACAACAATATGAAAATACTGTCAAGACTAAAGTTCATGACAAATTAAGTTCAATTAATCATATTACTTAAGAACTCCCACTTAGATATACATCCCTTGAGTCATCTAAATGATCACGTGATCCATATCAACTAAACCATGTCCGATCATCATGTGAGATGGAGTAGTTTTCAATGGTGAACATCTCTATGTTGATCATATCTACTATATGATTCACGTTCGACCTTTTGGTCTCCAGTGTTCCGAGGCCATGTCTATACATGGTAGGCTCATCAAGTTTAACCAGAGTATTCCGCATGTGCAAAACTGTCTTGCACCCATTGTATGTGAACGTAGAGTTTATCACACCCGATCATCACGTGGTGTCTCGGCACGACGAACTGTCGCAACGGTGCATACTCACGGAGAACACTTATACCTTGAAATTTTAGTGAGGGATCATCTTATAATGCTACCGGCGTACTAAGCAAAATAAGATGCATAAAAGATAAACATCACATGCAATCAAGATATGTGACATGATATGGCCATCATCATCTTGTGCCTTTGATCTCCATGTCCAAAGCACCGTCATGATTTCCTTTGTCATGGGCTTGACACCTTGATCTCCATCGTAGCGTCGTTGTCGTCTCGCCAACTATTGCTTCTACAACTATTGCTAATGCATAGTGATAAAGTAAATCAATTACATGGTGATTGCATTTCATACAATAAAGCAGCAACCATAAGGCTCCTTCCAGTTGCTGATAACTTTTACAAAACATGATCATCTCATACAAAAACGTATATCACATCATGTCTTGACCATATCACATCACAACATGCCCTGCAAAAACAAGTTAGACGTCCTCTACTTTGTTGTTGCAAGTTTTGCGTGGCTACTACGGGCTTCTAGTAAGAACCGCTCTTACCTATGCATCAAAACCACAATGATGTTTCGTCAAGTTTGCTATTTTAACCTTCAACAAGGACAGGTCGCAGTCAAATTTGATTCAACTAAAGTTGGAGAAATAGACACCCGCCAGCCACCTTTATGCAAAACAAGTTGCATGTCTGTCGGTGGAACCGATCTCATGAACGTGGTCATGTAAGGTTGGTCCCGGTCACTTCATCCAACAATACCGCTGAATCAAAATAAGAGGTTGGTGGTAAGCAGTATGACTATCATCGCCCACAACTCTTTGTGTTCTACTCGTGCATCTCATCTACACATAGACCTGGCTCGGATGCCACTATTGGGGAACGTAGCATGCAATTTTTTAAAAAATCCAACGATCACGCAAGATCTATCTAGGAGATGCATAGCAATGAGAGGGGGAGAGTGTGTCCACGTACCCTCGTAGACCGAAAGCGGAAGCTTTTGAAAATGCAGTTGATTTAGTCGAACTTCTTCTCGTTTTGATCGATCAAGTACCGAACGTACGGTGCCTCCGAGTTCTGCACACGTTCAGCTCGATGACGTCCCTCGAACTCTTGATCCAGCAAAGTGTCGAGGGAGAGTTCTGTCAGCACGACGACATGGTGACGGTGATGGTGAAGTGATCGGCGCAGGGCTTTGCCTAAGCACTACGTGAATATGACCAGAGGCGTAAACTATGGAGGCGGCGCCGCACACGGCTAACAATGTTTTTTGTGTGTTCTAGCGGTGCCCCCACATATATATAGGTTGGAGGGGAGGATAGGCAGCCAAGGGGGCGCCCCAAGTAGGAGGAATCCTACTTAGGGTCCTCCCAATTTGGCCTCCCCCCTTTCCTATTCCTATTCGGAGTAGGAAGGGAAGAGGGGGAAGGGGGAATCCTATTCCCTTCTTACTTTACTTCTTGCCCTTTCTTTCTCCAATTTGGATAGCCCATATGGGGGGGGGGGCGCCCCAAGGAGGGACTTTCCTTCCTTGGTGGCCGCCATCTTCTCCCCTTCTAACCTATATATATATATTGGAGGTATTGGCCCTTTTATTCATACACGTTTTAGGTGCCTCCTCTAGCCCAATACTATTAGTTCTAATTGAGATAATTAGAGTTAGTTATAGTTCCTCTAATCCTCATAATTAGAAGCCCCGAGTGGCTTTAGTATTATTCTCTAATTCTCTGGTGACGATTAGTTCTAGGCGACAAAGCACTGCGAGATCGTGAGACTGTACGCTTGCAAACCATAGAGAGTTCATGCTTTTGGTCTTCGGTTCGAGGGACCATTCGAGGGAGGTTCACGAGATCGTTCATGGGCGGTATGTGGGACTCCAAGTACGATCTATAGCAACCCGTCTGCTTCCGCCACATACTCAGAGTTGGTAACGATCATGATCCAATCCCCTAATGCGCCTTCATACTATTCTTGGTTGTTTGTAGGCCGATTTTTGTTTGTTTGTTACCATGTTTCCCAATAGTTGCACCACAAGATGGTTATATTATGTAACATTAAGTGGCATGCACATCACAGTATGACATGATGGCTGGAGCCAAGGGATTGTCACTTATATGACTTGCGTGTCAGAACTCGTTATTTTTATTTGTTGACAGAATGACGGACGTGCTACGGAGGACCCAGAGCAAAGTGGTTTCACCAGGCGCAAGAAAGCATGATGGTGGCTACGACACCATCTCACGGTACTTTCATGAAGACCATGAGGAATCATGGAGAAGTTCCCGGAGCCAAGGGCTATATCACATCATGCTATTATGAATTCCTTGCGATGTTTATCCCTTTATTGTGTGCACCCTTTGATTTCTCAGTAGTCAATTATTAGGGTGATAACTCACTAAAAATATCAAGTTAAAAGGTGATCTTCCCAGTGTTGCAACTTGCAACCGTCTATAACATGTGGCTTTCCGGAGTACGTCATGTGCACATGAGTACAAACAGATCGTGAAGTGTAAGACATACGAGGTTAGACCAAGCAAGCAGATAGCACTTGGCTGTCTTGAAGTTTTGGTAGAATCATTCTGAGCTCGGAGCAGGAAGCATCAAAAGATGAACAAGAGTCATATGGGTTTATGATTGACAGAAGATTGCGTACCAGTCAAAATTCACGTTATCAGTGATGTCCACATCAATGACCGTGAATGGGATACGGGTATTGAATCACCCACTTTCAATTATGAGAGATATTTATTTGAGTGGGAGCGCACTTTATATTAAAATGTGTTTAAACACTAGTGCAACATCATTATGAACAATGTCTAAAGTGAATCTTGTGTTTATCATTGTAGATCAATGGCTCGCAATATGTTCAACTTAGCCCCTATGTTGGAGAAAGAAAAGTTGGCTACAAATGGTGGAAACTATGCGGATTGGATCCAGAACCTGAGATTTATTCTGAGGAGTGCTAAGGAGTATGTGTTGGATCAGCCCCTGGTGATCCACCTGCAAAGGATGCACCACAAGAAGGTGTAGATGCTTTCACTGATCGTAATGATGATTATGAGTCAGTCCAGTGCTTCATGTTGACTTGCATGGATCCTGAACTACAAAAGTGTTTGAAAGATCAAGTACTCGGTTTATAATTGGGTCACCAGATGCTATGTACAAGAAGCAGGCAAGGATCAAACATTTTGAAATAATGAAGGCCCTGATTGAATGCAAGATGGCAGAAGGTTCCTCAATGAGTGAGCATATAGGGAAGCTAGTTGGCTATATGTTGATAGGCTTGCTGCTCTGGAATTTGGAATTCCTCCAACAGTCAGTACATACATTGTGCTTGCTTCACTCCCCCATCTTACGATGGTTTTATCATGAATTACAACATGAACGGGATGGAGAAAAGCGTAAACGAGTTGTTCGCTATGCTCAAGACTGTGCGGGCTAGAATGCAGAAGAACAAACAAGTGTTGATGGTTAATAAGACCGCCAATTTCAAAAATAAGGACAAGTCCAAGAAGAACCCTTCAGGAGCCGGTAGGACTGTGTAACAGAAGAGAAACAAGGGCAGAGCTACTAAGGAGATTGAATGTTTCTACTACAAGCAGAAGGGACACTACAAGTGCAACTGTAAGAAATACTTGGTGGATAAGAAGAAGAATGGTTCTTCCGGTAAAGGTATAAAAGTTATACTACTTGTTAAAATTCTGTAAGTCAGGAGTATTTGATACTCATCAGTTGCTTTCATTTGTAAACCGTCAGAGGGCCTACAAAAAGCTCGCAAGTTAAGAAGGAATGAAGTCGTGATACAAGTCGGGAATGGTGATGGGATCGCTGCTCAAGCTGTCAAAGTCATGCTTTTAGTTTATCTTCAAAATTATCCTAGAACCAAATAATAGTCATTTCGATCAGAAGTTATGTAAGACATTATCTTTTGGGTTATGCAATGGATATTCTTATAAGTTTTAAACAATGATTGCTCGAAATTACTATGAGAATATATATTTCGGATTTACATCTATTTTGTTAGTGGTTTATTCACTATGGACCTTGAAGAATATTTATAACATTAACACTAAAACGTCTTAAGAAGACTGATAAAACCACTTAATTGTGGCACCACAATATCGGTCATATCGAAAGAATTGTATGCAAAACTGCATTGAGATGAAGTATAAGAGTCTCCTGATTATTGAACCATTTGGCACATACAAGAATTGTTTGATGAATCAAATTACTAATATATATCGCTCAAAATTGTTTTTTATCGGAAGGGAAACCATTGGAATAATACATAGTGATGTATACAATTCAGTGGTCATACCAGGGCTTGGTGAATACATATACTTCGTAAAAATCACTGATGATTTGAGTAGATGAGATTTACTTGATGAAACATGAGATCTGAAATGTTTTAAGGGTCCAAAGGAATTCATAATGAAGTTAAGGCTCATCATGACAGAAGATAAACAGTTATCCGAGTCATGAGTTTAGAAAATGAATGGTTATGAGTTGTTTCATAATTTTGTTGGGGAACATAGCAATAATTCAAAAAATTCCTACATGTCACCAAGATCAATCTAGGAGATACTAGCAACGATAGAGAGGTAGTGCATATTCATACCCTTGAAGATCGCTAAGCAGAAGCGTTACAAGAACACGGTTGGTGGAGTCGTACACGCAGCGATTCAGATCGTGGTCGATTCCGATCTAAGCGCCGAACAACGGCGCCTCTGTGTTCAACACACGTACAGCCCGGGGATGTCTCCTCCTTCTTGATCCAGCAAGGGTAGAGGAGAAGTTGAGGGAGAACTCCGACAACATGACGACGTGGTGGTGATGGAGCTCGTGGTTCTCCGTCAGGGGTTCGCCAAGCGCTACGGAGGAGGATGGGGTGTAGGAGAAGGGGAGGGGCTGCACCAGGGGAAGGGTCTAGGTCTTCTGGCAGCCCTCCCACCCCAATATTTATAGGAGAAGGGGAGAGGGGGACGGCCCCTTCAGATCCCATCTAGGGGAGGAGCGGCGGCCAGGGAGGGAACCCTAGATGGGTTTTGGGCGCCCCCACCCCTAGGAGACTTGCCCTCCAAGCCAGGAGGGGAGGCTGCCCTAGGGGAGGCGCCCCCACCTCTCCTGGTTACGTGAGATGGGGTGGGAGGGGCGCACAGCCCTTAGTGGGCTGGTGTGCCCCTTCCCCTTGGCCCATAAGCCCCCCCAACACTTGCCGGGGCCTCCGAAACCATTTTTGGACACGCTGGTCGTCACTCGGTACCCCCGGAAAAATTCCGGACTCCAATACCCTTCGTCCAATATATCGATCTTCACCTACGGACCATTCCGGAACTCCTCATCACGTCCGATCTCATCCGGGACTCCGAACAACCTTCGGTAACCACATACTATTTCCCATAACAACTCTAGCGTCACCGAACCTTAAGTGTGTAGACCCTACGGGTTCGGGAACCATGCAGACATGACCGAGACATCTCTCCGACCAATAGCCAATAGCGGGATCTGGATACCTATATTGGCTCCCACATGTTTCACGATGATCTCATCGGATGAACCATGATGTCGGAGATTCAATCAATCCTGTATACAATTCCCTTTGTCTATCGGTATGTTACTTGCCCAAGATTCGATCGTCGGTATCCCCATACCTCGTTCAATCTCATTACCGGCAAGTCTCTTTACTCATTCCATAACGCATGATCCCGTGGCTAACTCCTTAGTCACATTGAGCTCATTATGATGATGCATTACCATGTGGGCCCAGAGATACCTCTCCATCATACGGAGTGACAAATCCTAGTCTCGATTCATGCCAACCCAACCGACACTTTCGGAGATACCTGTAGTGCACCTTTATAGCCACCCAGTTACCTTTTGACGTTTGGTACAACCAAAGCATTCCTACGGTATCTGGGAGTTGCACAATCTCATGGTTTAAGGAAATGATACTTGACATTAGAAAAGCTTTAGCAAACGAACTACACGATCTTGTGCTACGCTTAAGATTGGGTCTTGTCCATCACATCATTCTCCTAATGATGTGATCCCGTTATCAATGACATCCAATGTCCATGGTCAGGAAACCATGACCATCTATTGATCAACGAGCTAGTCAACTAGAGGCTTACTAGGGACATGTTGTGGTCTATGTATTCACACATGTATTACGGTTTCCAGTTAATACAATTATAGCATGAACAATAGACAATTATCATGAACAAGGAAATACAATAATAACCATTTTATTATTGCCTCTAGGGCATATTTCCAACAGTCTCCCACTTGCACTAGAGTCAATAATCTAGTTCACATCACTATGTGATTGTAATGAATCCAACACCCATGGGGTTTGTTCATATCTCGCTTGTGAGAGAGGTTTATTAGTCAATGGGTCTGAACCTTTCAGATCCATGTGTGCTTTACAAATCTCTATGTCATCTTGTAGATGCAGCTACCACGCGCTACTTGGAGCTATTCCAAATAACTGCTCTACTATACGAATCCGGTTTACTACTCAGAGTCATCCGGATTAGTGTCAAAGTTTGCATCGACGTAACCCTTTACGACGAACTCTTTTACCACCTCCATAATCGAGAAAATTCCTTAGTCCACTAGTTACTAAGGATAAGTTCGACCGCTGTCATGTGATCCATTCCTGGATCACTCTTGTACCCCTTGACTGACTCATGGAAAGGCACACTTCAGGTGCGGTACACAACATAGCATACTGTAGAGCCTATGTCTAAAGCATAGGGGACGACCTTCGTCCTTTCTCTCTCTTCTGCCGTGGTCAGGTCTTGAGTCTTACTCAATACTC
The DNA here is from genome assembly GCF_018294505.1 of Triticum aestivum. NCBI lineage: Eukaryota > Viridiplantae > Streptophyta > Magnoliopsida > Poales > Poaceae > Triticum > Triticum aestivum. The sequence continues at coordinate 386,810,986 of NC_057800.1, read as the reverse complement.
ACACCTTGTAACACAGCCAAGAACTCCTTCTTTGCTGATCTATTTTGAACTCCTTCAAAATCTTGTCACGTATGTATTCATTTGAAAGTACTATTAAGCGTTTTTGATCTATCCTTATAGATCTTGATGCTCAATGTTCAAGAGCTTAATCCAGGTTTTCCATTGAAAAACACTTTTCAAATAACCCTGTATGCTTTCCAGAAATTCTACATCATTTCTGATCAACAATATGTTAACAACATATACTCATCAAAAATTCTATAGTGCTCCCACTCACTTCTTTGGAAATACAAGTTTCTCATAAACTTTGTATAAACCCAAAATCTTTGATCATCTCATCAAAGCGTACATTCCAACTCCGAGATGCTTACTCCAGTCCTTAGAAGGATTGCTGGAGCTTTGCATACTTGTTAGCATCTTTCAGGATTGACAAAACCTTCTGGTTGTATCACATACAACCTTTCCTCAAGAAAATCGTCGAGGAAACAATGTTTTGACATCCTATCTGCAAGATTTCATAAATAATGCAGTAACTGCTAACATAATTCCAACAGACTCTTAGCATCGCTACGAGTGAGAAAGTCTCATCATAGTCAACTCCTTGAACTTGTCGGAAAACATCTTAACGACAAGTCGAGCTTTCTTAATGGTGACACTTACCATCATTGTCCGTCTTCCTTTTAAAATCCATCTGCACCCAACAGCCTTACGACCATCAAGTAGTTCTTCCAAAGTCTATACTTTGTTTTTATACATGGATCCTCTCTCGGATTTTATGGCCTCGAGCCATTCGTTGGAATCTGGGCCCACCATCGCTTCTCCATAGCTCGTAGGTTCATTGTTGTCTAGCAACATGACTTCCAAGACAGGATTACGTACTACTCTGAAGTAGTACGCATCCTTGTCGACCTATGAGGTTTGGTAGTGACTTGATCCGAAGTTTCATGATCACTATCATAAGCTTCCACTTCAATTGGTGTAGGTGCCACATGAACAACTTCCTGTGCCCTGATACACACTAGTTGAAGTGACAGTTCAATAACCTCATCAAGTCTCCATCATCCTCCCACTCATTTCTTTCGAGAGAAACTTTTCCTCGAGAAAGGACCCGTTTCTAGAAACAATCACTTTTGCTTCCGAATTTGAAATATGAGGTATACTCAACTATTTTGGGTATTCTATGAAGATGCATTTCTTCTCTTTGGGTTCGAGCTTATCAGGCTGAAACTTTTTCACATAAGCATCGTAGCCCCAAACTTTTAAGAAACGACAGCTTAGGTTTTTCTAAACCATAGTTGATATGGGTCGTCTCAACAGAATTGCGTGGTGCCCTATTTAAAGTGAATGCGGTTGTCTCTAATGCCTAACCCATAAACGATAGTGGTAATTCGATAAGAGACATCATGGTATGCACCATATCCAATAGGGTGCAGTTATGTTGTTCGGACACACCATCACACTATGGTGTTCCAGGCGGTATTAGTTGTGAAACAATTTCCACAATGTCTTAATTGTGTTCCAAACTCGTAACTCAGATATTCATCTCTATGATCATATCATAGACATTTTATCCTCTTGTCACGATGATCTTCAACTTCACTCTGAAATTACTTAAACCTTTCAATAATTCAGACTTGTGTTTCATCAAGTAAATATACTCACCATCTACTCAAATCATCTGTGAAGTAAGAACATAACGATATCCACTGCGTGCCTCATCACTCATTGGACTGCACACATCAAAATGTATTACTTCCAACAAGTTGCTTTCTTGTTCCATCTTACTGAAAACGAGGCCTTTCAGTCATCTTGCCCATGTGGTATGATTTGCATGTCTCAAGTGATTCAAAATCAAGTGAGTCCAAATGATCCATCTGTATGGAGTTTCTTCATGCATACTACCAATAGACATGGTTCGCATGTCTCAATCCTTTCAAAAAACAAGTGAGTCCAAAGATCCATCAACATGGAGCTTCTTCATGCGTTTTATGCCAACATGACTCAAATGGCAGTGCCACAAGTATGTGGTACTATCATTACTATCTTATATCTTTTGGCATGAACATGTGTATCACTACGATCGAGATTCAATAAACCATTCATTTTAGGTGCAAGACCATTGAAGGTATTATTCAAATAAACAAAGTAACCATTATTCTCCTTAAATGAATAACCGTATTGCGATAAACATAATCCAATCATGTCTATGCTCAACGCAAACACCAAATAACAATTATTTAGGTTTAACACCAATCCCGATGGTAGAGGGAGCGTGCGATGTTTGATCACATCAACCTTGGAAACGCTTCCAACACATATCGTCATCTCACCTTTAGCTAGTCTCCGCAGCCTTTTATTTCGAGTTACTAACACTTAGCAACCGAACCGGTATTTATTACCATGGTGCTACTAGGAGTACTAGTAAAGTACACAATAATATAACATATATTCAAAATACTTCTGTTGACCTTGCCGGCCTTCTCATCTACCAAGTATCTAGGGTAGTTCTGCTTCAGTGACCGTTCCCCTCATTACAGAAGCACTTAGTCTCGGGTTTGGGTTCAACCTTGGGTTTCTTCACTGGAGCAGCAACTGATTTGCCGTTTCATGAAGTATCCCTTCTTTCCCTTGCCCTTCTTAAAACTAGTGGTTTAACCATCAACAATTGATGCTCCTACTTGATTTCTACTTTCGCGGTGTCAAACATCGCAAGTTGCTCAAGGATCATCATGTCTATCCCTGATGTGTTATAGTTCATCACGAAGCTCTAATAGCTTGGTGGCAGTGACTATGGAGAACCTTCACTATCTCATCTGGAAGATTAACTCCCACTCGATTCAAGAGATTGTAGTACTCAGAGAATCTGAGCACATGCTCAACGATTGAGATTTTCTCCCTTAGTTTGCAGGCTTAAGAAACTTGTCAGAGGTCTCATACCTCTTGACGTGGGCACTAGTCTGAAATCCCAATTTCAGTCTTTGGAACATCTCATATGTTATGCGACGTTTCAAAAACGTCTTTGGTGCCACAATTCTAAACCGTTAGCATTACGCACTAAACTATCACGTAGTCATCAAAACATGTATGTCAGATGTTTCCCAATATCTACAGACGACGCTCGAGGTTCAGCACACCGAGCGGTGCATTAAGGATAGAAGCCTTCTGTGCAGCAATGAGGATAATCCTCAGTTGACGGACCCAGTCCGCATAATTTCTACTATCAACTTTCAACTAAATTTTCTCTAGGAACGTATCTTAAACAGTAGAACTAAAGTGTAAGCTATGACATAATTTGCAAAGACCTTTTGACTATGTTCATGATAATTAAGTTCATCTGATTATTTAATGAACTCCCACTTATATAGACATCCCTCTAGTCATCTAAGTGATACATGATCCGAGTCAACTAGGCCGTGTCCGATCATCACGTGAGACGGACTAGTCATCATCGGTGAACATCTTCATGTTGATCGTATCTACTATACGACTCATGTTCGACCTTTCAGTCTCTTATGTTCCAAGGCCATGTCTGTACATGCTAGGCTCGTCAAGTCAACCTAAGTGTTTCACATGTGTAAATCTGGCTTACACCCGTTGTATGCGAACGTTAGAATCTATCACACCCGATCATCACGTGGTTCTTCAAAACAACGAACCTTCGTAACGGTGCACAATTAGGGGGAACACTTTCTTGAAATTTTAGCGAGGGATCATCTTATTTATGCTACCGTCGTTCTAAGCAAATAAGATGTAAACATGAGAAACATCACATGAAAATCATAAAGTCACATGATATGGCCAATATCATCTTGTGCCTTTTGATCTCCATCTTCGAGGCGCAGCATGATCACCTTCGTCACCGGCATGACACCATGATCTCCATCATCATGATCTCCATCATCGTGTCTTCATGAAGTTGTCTCGCCAACTATTACTTCTACTACTATGGCCAATGGTTAGCAATAAAGTAAAGTAATTACATGTCATTTTTAATTGACACGAGGTCATACAATAAAGTAAGACAACTCCTATGGCTCCTGCCGGTTGTCATACTCATCGACATGCATGTCGTGATTCCTATTACCAGAACATGATCAATCTCATACATCACATATATATAATTCGTCACATCCTTTTGGCCATATCACATCACATAGCATACCCTGCAAAAACAAGTTAGACATCCTCTAATTGTTGTTGCATGTTTTACGTGGCTGCTATGGGTTTCTAGCAAGAACGTTTCTTACCTACGCAAAAGCCACAACGGTGATATGCCAATTGCTATTTACCCTTCATAAGGACCCTCTTCATCGAATCTGATCCGACTAAAGTGGGAGAGACATACACCCGCTAGCCACCTTATGCATCAAGTGCACGTCAGTCGGTGGAACCTGTCTCACGTAAGTGTACGTGTAAGGTCGGTCCGGGCCGCTTCATCCCACAATGCCGCCGAATCAAGATAATACTAGTAAAGGAAAGCAAATTGAACAAATCATCGCCCACAACTGCTTTGTGTTCTACTCGTGCATAGAATCTACGCATAGACCTAGCTCATGATGCCACTATTGGGGAACATAGCAATGATTCAAAAATTTCCTACGTGTCACCAAGATCAATCTAGGAGATACTAGAAACGAGAGAGAAGGAGTGCATCTTCATACCCTTGAAGATCTCTAAGCGGAAGCGTTACAGGAACACGGTTGGTGGAGTCATACACGCAGCGATTCAGACCGCGGTCGATTCCGATCTAAGCGCCGAACAACAGCGCCTCCGCGTTCAACACACATATAGCCCGGGGATGTCTCCTCCTTCTTGATCCAGCAAGGGGAGAGGATAATTTGAGGGAGAACTCCAACAACATGACGGCGTGGTGGTGATGGAGCTCGTGGTTCTCCGGCGGGGCTTCGCCAAGCGCTACGGAGGAGGATGAGGTGTAGGAGAAGGGGAGGGGCTGCACCAGGGGAAGGGTCTAGGTCTTCTGGCAGCCCTCCCACCCCCACTATTTATAGGAGAGGGGGAGAGGGGGCCGACCCCTTCAGATCCCATCTAGGGGAGGGGCGGCGGCCAGGGAGGGAACCCTAGATGGGTTTTGGGCGCCCCCACCCCTAGGAGACTTGCCCCCCCAAGCCAAGAGGGGAGGCTGTCCTAGGGGAGGCGCCCCCACCTCTCCTGGTTACGTGAGATGGGGTGGGAGGGGCACACAGCCCCTTAGTGGGCTGGTGTGCCCCTTCCCCTTGGCCCATAAGGCCCCCCAACACTTGTCGGGTCCTCTGAAACCACTTCCGGATACGCTGGTCGTCACCCAGTATCCCCGGAACAATTTCGGACTCCAATACCCTTCGTCCAATTTATCGATCTTCACCTCTGGACCATTCCGAAACTCCTCGTCATGTCCGGGATCTCATCCGGGACTCGAAACAACCTTCAGTAACCACATACTATTTCTCATAACAACTCTAGCGTCACCGAACCTTAAGTGTGTAGACCCTACGGGTTCGGGAACCATGCAGACATGACCGAGACATCTCTCCGACCAATAACCAATAGCGGGATCTGGATACCCATATTGGCTCCCACATGTTCCACGATGATCTCATCGGATGAACCATGATGTCGGGGATTCAATCAATCCCGTATACAATTCCCTTTGTCTATCGGTATGTTACTTGCCTGAGATTCGATCGTCGGTATCCCCATACCTGGTTCAATCTCGTTACCGGCAAGTCTATTTACTCGTTCTGTAATGCATGATCCCGTGGCTAACTCCTTAGTCACATTGCGCTCATTATGATGATGCATTACCGAGTGGGCCCAGAGATACCTCTCCGTCATACGGAGTGACAAATCCCAGTCTCGATTCGTGCCAACCCAACAGATACTTTCGGAGATACCTGTAGTGCACCTTTATAGCCACCTAGTTACGCTGTGACGTTTGGTACACCCAAAGCATTCCTACGGTATCTGGGAGTTGCACAATCTCATGGTCTAAGGAAATGATACTTGACATTAGAAAAGCTTTAGCAAACGAACTACACGATCTTGTGCTACGCTTAAGATTGGGTCTTGTCCATCACATCATTCTCCTAATGATGTGATCCCGTTATCAATGAGATCCAATGTCCATGGTCAGGAAACCATGACCATCTATTGATCAACGCACTAGTCAACTAGAGGCTTACTAGGGACATGTTGTGGTCTATGTATTCACACATGTATTACGGTTTCCGGTTAATACAATTATAGCATGAACAATAGACAATTATCACGAACAAGGAAATACAATAATAACCATTTTATTATTGCCTCTAGGGCATATTTCCAACAAATTTACCGATCCACTTATAACTATTCTTGGGTTATGCATGTAAACAACAATATATACACTAAAATGAAGCACCGTCTAAATGTGTGGCATAACTACACCATATGAGTTATGGAGTGAACAATCTAGACTAATACTATCCTATAGATTATCCCTCTTGCAAAATTTCTAAGAGAAAAAAGTTTGTCGAAGAGAATGGGCACTTTCCCAAGAAAAGTTTCTTGCTAAAGGAGTAAGTGGGAGGACAATACAGCTTGAGAAGATTACAGAATCTTTGGTGAATATAAGCAAAATTAAAATGGGATTTGTTATGAAGATTTTCTGTGCAAATGATCCAAAAAAGGCTTATTACACTAGCTGTAAAAACTCCGAGTTAAGGCTGGATGGAAATTTAATCCATGGATGTGGATGCCCATGGATACGCGACCCGGTTGGGCAAGGGTATGAAGCACATTTCTGCCCATGGATCCATGGATCTGAATACCCGCGAATTGCCAGGTTGGGCACGGATATAATTTCTGATCCATGGAGGTTTGCCATCGGGTCAAAGTCTTTGACCAATACTGGGCATGGTTACTGATGCGTGGGACACCCCATTAGTGGCTTGCCGCTCGTAGATGGTGGGCGCATATACTGACTTGTGGGACACCTTTGTCATTGGTTGCGCGGTCGTAGCACTACAAAAAAAAGACACATCCGTGACATTTTGGGACGAACGAATTTTTTTCCTGTCATACATATGACACTTCTATGAAGATAATTGTGACAAAACATGGTATCATCATAGATGTGGTGGGCTCCTTCTTCTATGACAAAAAATCATGATAGAAAATGGGCTTTTCGTCCTAGACGGGCTGGAGACGCAGCTGCATGACATTCTTTGGGCCTTGCATGATGGAAAAAACCATGGTAGAAGCGAGGGGGAGGAAAATTTCGCGGAGTTCCCGGTTACGGTGGGAGGTCGGGGGCCGAGCGATGCACGTTTCTCTCGTACACGTACGCGCGTGTGTGCGAGGCGTTGGCTCTAACTGAACCCGAGCGAGGCGTTGGGCTCTAACTGAACCCGAGCGATTGCACTGCAGGCTATGCGTTACTGAACCCGAGCAATCGATGATGGCTGTTAACTGAACCCGATCGAGCGATTCCTTCGCTACTGCTGCTAACTGAAGCCGATCGATGGGATGAACAGTGAGTGTTGCGAGGGGGTTTGGATGAACAGTGAGCGGTGGCATTGCCACTGGATGAACAGGACCCCGTGGTGTGGTGGAGGGCTAGATGAACAGTAGACGGTGGAGGGGTGCCCGTGGAGGGGTGGATGAACAGGACCCCGTGGTGTGGAGGGCTGGATGAATAGTAGACGGTGGAGGGGTGGTTGAACAGGACCCCGTGGTGTGGAGGGTTGGATGAACAATAGACGGTGGAGGGGTGACCGTGGAGGGGTGGTTGAACAGGACCCCGTGGTGTGGAGGGTTGGACGAATAGTAGACGGTGGAGGGGTGGTTGAACAGTAGCCGGTGGAGTAGCGCGCGGTGGAGGCTGGATGAACAGGAGCCCATGGAGGCTAGATGAACAGGAGCCCGTGGAGGCTAGAGGAGGTCGACGGTGGAGATGAACAGTATCCCGTGGAGTCCCGTTTTGCGGTACGCCACACCCCTCCCGATGAACAGGACCCCCGTTTCGACCGTAGCGCTCCAACACAAGTCCGTTTTCCTCCGTTTTGCGGTATGCCACACCCCTCCCGATCAACAGGACCCCCGTTTCGACCGTAGGAGGTCCATTTCCTCCGTTTTGTGGTACGCCAGACCCCTCTCGATGAACAGGATCCCGTTTAGAACGTGGCCGGTCGAACACAAGGCCATTTCCTCCGTTCCGCGGTACGCCAGGCCTCGTTTCCATCACCTGTTCCGTCCAAGCCCTCCCAATGAACACGACGCATTCCGTTGCCTCCCCATGAACACGACACGTTCCGTTTCCTCCCCATGAACACGAGACGACGCTGTTTCTCCGTTCCGACCCAGCCATGTACACGAGCCCTGGCCGTACGTATGCGCGAGTAGGCGTTCGAGACCCCGCCCGTATGTACACATACGTGGTCGTATTTTCTTTCTTGCACCCTGGCCGTTGTACGTACGTGTAAATGCTACGTGCGTGCCTCTACTACGACACGTGCGCGCCTCTACTACGACACGTGCGCGCCTCTACATCGACCAGTATGTACGTACACGTTCGCGACTAGAATGACAACACTACGTACGCTTCGACCATGTGGGTCCCGACTGTCAGGCACTTCCTTGCCTGCGAAGATGTGGCTGGTGGGTCCCAGCAGTCAGGGGGCGAATCGTTTTGTTTTTGCCTGGACGCACTTCCTTGCTGTCACAACCCTAGAGTTTGCTTGTAACTAGTGGCTTTGCATCCATGCATCATGTTTAAATTTCATGAAACTTGAAATGGGGATTGTTGAAACCCTAGCACCAAATGAATTCAACTAGGTTCAATAAAAAAATACTATCAATGATCCCAATTGCCCTTTAGAAAAGTTCATGATTTTTGTTAAAGGTGAAAACCTCTGCCAAAAGTCATGCACATATTTCTAGGCCATTCTAGATTTTTGAATTAAATCTTATTGTATTTGAATTTGGGCACTTAAATACTATAAAATATTTAAAATGTCCAAATAATCCCAAATCAAAATGTTCCATGTTTGATATATTCTAAACATTGGGCATGCACAGTTTGGTGATTTTTGAAAGTGTCTAGATATTTTTAGTAATGCCACAAACTTACAGAACAAAATAAAAATAGAAATAAAAGAAAGAGAGAGAGAAGGACCACCTGGCCTGGCGCTGAGCCGGCCCAGCTCGCTGGCCCAGCCCACCTGGCGCTTTCTGTCGTCTTCCTCCCCGAGCCAGTAGGCAGGGCGTGTGGCAGCCGTGCGCGCACACACGCGCGCCACCTCCTGCTTCCGCCGCTGCCCTGGTGCGCCTGGAGACGCCACGACACCCCCCGGACCCTCTGCACCTCTTCCCTCTCTCGCTGGATCTCCTCCCCCTCCTCTGCATCTTTCCGCGGCGCCACCGAACAGAGAGCCGTCGCCGTCCGCTGCCACCACGCCCACCATGCTCCTCTCGCCTCCCCGTGTAGTCCACGAGCTCCGCCGTCATCCGCTACGCCGTTCCCGCCGATCCACGCGACTGGAAGACCTTCGGAGTGCCGCCATCGATGTCATCTTCATCCTCGGTTCCCGACGAACGCCGCCGTGATTCCGCCGCCGTCTGAGCTTCCCCGAGCATGCTGGCCATCCCTACGGCACTGCAGTGAGCCCCCGAGCATTTTCCCCCTCTCCCCGCGGTCAACCCCTCCCTCTAGCCGCCTCCTCCACCGGAGCCGAGACGCTCCGCCGCACGAGCTCGTCGCCGGCATGGCCCCGGTGACCAACGGCCCCGTGTGTGCGTTCGTTGTGCTTGTCACATCGCGTAGAGGCTCTTGAGCGCATTAGTTCGTGCGTTTGCACGCTGCAGTCGCGTTTCCGTGCACCCCCGAGCTCCGGCCGCCGCCGCGCTGCTCGCCGGCGTCATCTCCGGCCACCCCCGCACACACTGCTTGCTCCATTAGATGCACGCGAGCTCCAGCTAGCCATAGAGACCAACCGCGGATCAAACCGCTGCCTGTAGCTCAACTCCGGCGAACTTCCGCCGCGTCCCTGGTCGCCGCTGACGTAACTCCGGTGAGCTGATGTGGCTTCATTAGTTTAGCGCTAACCCCTGCCAATTAGGCCTCAACAGACGCTGACAGTAGGCCCCACAATGGGTCAAAGCCGAGTTAGCGTCGGGTTTGACCCGAGGTTGACCTCTGTTTGACCCTTGAGTCACTGACATGCGGGCCTCGCCCGGCTATCCCAGTTAGTTAGAGCTAAACTTAATTAAGTTAGTTTAGTTAGTCACTGACCAGTGGGCCCAGTGTTGTTTAGTTAGTCTAGTTAACCCAAATAGTTAACTGTGAGACTGACTAGTGGGGCCCAGCCGTCAGGTTTGACCTGGTCGATGCCTTTGACCTGCTGACATCACCTTGACGTCATGCTGACGCAGTAATACATTTTCTGGATTTAGTTTAAATTATAATAATTCAGAAAATTACAGAAAATGCCCAAAACTTCTAAAAATCATAGAAAATCAACCGTAAGTCCAAATGAAATAAATTATATATGAGAAATTATCAGAAAAATTCAAGGAATCTGTTTATGGCATTTTCATGCATGTTTGAACAATGTTTGTCCTCTGTTTTGGACAAAACAAATAAATGGCATTTAACTAATCATATATGGAGTTTGAATTTGAATCTTGTATTCAAACCAACTTCATTTAATTGTGTTGCTAGTTGCATTAGCTCAATCAACAACATATTGCCATGTCATTATCATGCATCATGTTGTGCATTGCATTGATTGTGTTCCTTCTCTATTGCCGGTGATTGTCCCCTCTCGGTAGACGCTGCTCCGATGCTGTGATCGTTGACACTGATGAAGACTCAATGTTATCTTCAGAAGTGCCAGGCAAGCAAAACACCCTTGTTCATTCCGATACAATCCCACTCTCTCGCTCCTGCTCTCTTTTACTGCATTAGGACAACAACGATTCAACTGTTACATGTCGCGGTAGTTGAACCCCTTTCCTCTGCATGACCTGTCATTGCCATAGTAAATAGATGAAACCCACTAGCATGAGTAGGAGTTGTTTGAGCCCTGATGTGCCTACTCATTCATGCTTATTTGTCATGCCTGCTACTGCTTAGAGTTGAGTCAGGCCTGATTCATCGGGGATGAATTGGAACAGTGATGAACATGTCCTACTGTGTGTGAGCTAAGTGTGTGAACACGATTTGGTAAAGGTAGCGGTGAGAGGCCATGTAGGAGTACATAGTGGGTTGTCTCATTGAAACCATTCTTAGGAACCGATTTTTGTGTTTGTGATCCATGAAATAGTTACTACCACGCATTGGGCCCGAAACCAATGGACCCTCTCGACTTCTTGATCACCCTTGTCCTCTGTCCAGGAGTTGCAACTAGTTTCTGGTGTTTATAGGATATGTGTTGGCGGCCGTGCGTAGCGCTGACCCTAGGGATGGGCTATGTTGCGGTAGATACACCGTGGCACGGTGTACCGGGCGCCCGTTTGGTGTCTCGGGAACCCTATTCACATCGTTCGGGGCCGTATGTGGAAACCTCGGCCGGACTCCCTGCGGATGGAACCTGGATAGGCGATAAACCTGGACTAGAGACTTGAGTGTTTAGGTAGGCCGTGGCCGACACCCTCGTTGGGCTTCCGCTTGAAGGTTGCCGAGTACATGTCGTGTAAACGGCGGTAAGTGGTGAGAGCGTGTGTGAAGAAGTACACCCCTGCAGGGTTAACATCATCTATTCGAATAGCTGTGTCCGCGGTAATGGACTTCTGGGTTGCCTATAACACTTCATAGACAAGTGAAAGTGGATACTTTAAAATGCGCAAGATAAGTGTGAGTGCTATGGATGGCCTTCTCGTAGGGAGACGGGAGCGGATCCATAGTGGTGTATTGAATGGTGAATATGTGGACTCGTGTGCGCCACCTCAAAAGAGTTGCTTGCAGTCGTAGTTCAGGTTAGCCACAGAGTCAAAGCTGGCTTGCTACAGTTAAACTCCACCACCCCCCCTTGTTGATACCGATGCATATGTAGCTAGTTCTGATGTAAGTCTTGCTGGGTACATTTGTACTCACGTTTGCCTATTTTATGTTTTGCAGAGAGACGTCAGTCTCACTAGTAGTTCCGTGGACTTCGACGTTTAGCTTGATACCTCAGCTACGATCTTGTGCCCTTGGCAGGATCTGGTAGATAGTCAGGCTTCTCAGCCTTCTTCATTTGTACTTGTCTATACTCAGACAAGTTAAGCTTCCGCATGTGCTTGTTGCTTGTATGCTCTGTGTGTTGGGTCATAAGACCCATGTTTGTAATATCTCGCTCCTCGGAGCCTAATGAATAAATACTTTGAGTCGTAGAGTTATGTTGTGATGCCATGTTGAATTTACACATATCGAGCATATTGTGTGTATGATTGAAATGCTTGGTATGTGTGGGATCCGACAATCTAGTTGTTTATCCTTGGCAGCCTCTCTTATGGGGAAATGTAGTCCAGTGCTTCCTTGAGCCATAGTAGTCCGCTACAGCCCGGTTCACCGGAGTCCCGCTAGCCCAGCACTACTGCTCAGATCACTTGACTGGCCGGCATGTGTTTCACTTCGTTCCTGTGTCTGTCCCTTCGGGAAATGTCACGCGGTGACATCCGGAGTCCTGCCTAGCCTGCTACAGCCCGGGTTCCCGAAGTCCTGTTAGCCTAGTGCTACAGCCCGGATTCACACGCTGCTGACCGACATGCTCGATGTGATTCATGTATGCCTGTCCCCATAGGTTAGTGCCGCTTTGGGTTCACGACTAGCCATGTCGGCCCGGGTTCTCTATCATATGGATGCTAGCGACATTATCATATACGTGAGCCAAAAGGCGCAAACGGTCCCGGGCCATGGTAAGGCGACACCCGTGGGAATACCGTGCGTGAGGCCGCAAAGTGATATGAGGTGTTACCGGCTAGATCGATGTGACTTGGAATCAGGGTCCTAATAGCTTTGGTATCAGAGCCTGACTGCCTGTAGGATTACCAAGCCAAACCGGTCGAAGTTGAGTCTTGAAATGCTTTAGTTATATACGGGAATTGATTGTGGAAGGGAACGTAAGGCTCTTTTTGCTCCTTATACGTTATGCCTTCTGATCCGAGTCGCCCTCTTCTCTCTTATGGGGTTTAAGAACTAGGCTTCTCTTCTATCTCTCAGGATGACGTGTTACTAAACCATAGTTGCCTAGGATTGTTGAGTTCAAGCCTTAGTTCAGTTCCTACTACTTCCATATATTCATAACTGGCCTCAGAACCTTGATATTGTGATGTTGAGTGGTTATGCCACCATTTTTGCAGAATGTCTCAAATCTTTTCGAGCATTTACAGCCGTTATGCTGCCCGAGTCATGCCAGGTCTCTACATAGTCTGATGCATTTGCAAACCCTTTCCTTCCATTCTTGATGTCCTTTTGGGCCAGTTTAATCACACTAATCGGTGAGTTGAGGTACTCTGTTGCCTCGACATATATGTTGGAGCTATTACTATGACCCTAGGTGTTTTAGTGAGTCACCTAGTGATCTAGCCATGTTTTGTATCCCCAGTGTGTGATTCTGGCCATTATTCTCAAAAGCATCCCGTGATGCCATGTAGTGGTAGGTATTCTATTCATGGGTTCTCAAACCCGAGATTCACCCTACTTACCTCATGTTGATAGTGTTTGATAGTTCCTTTAGGATATTAGTAACCCTTGCGATAGTCCTCGAGGTCTGTGGTATATCGTTCTTCCAATACCATGAGCCAATATGGCAGTAGTTATTTGAACCAAAAGATCACAATTAGAGTACTCTTGAGGAGTTCTCCATTCATAATTGTGACTCTGCCAGTCCTACCTCTCTGCATGGGTTATCCGGAAGAAACATGTCGAACTTGGTTCGACATACTAATCTATGCATCCACAACTCAGAAAGTTATATGTTCCTCGAGTTGTTCCTCTTCAGTTGTATCCCGACCATCTTCTATCAATTGATAGTCAAGAGTATGTGTGCATTTGTGCTCATCGATGCCTATTATTCTTGTGGTCCGTCAAGCCATTCTATTCCGGAATGACTAGGAGAAACAAACTCCAGTACCTCATCCATCTCTGGGATTGGGTCAAAGCAGTTGTATTCCGCAGATCAGAATGCCAATCCAGCTTCTGTTCTGTTCTACCTTGGAGTGTTGCCTCCTTATGTCAGGAGAGTCATGAGAATTGCACCTTCTCTTATGAATTCTTGATGCAGTGATACTTCTTGCCATCATTGTTCATTCCTCGGTTCCTGTGTTATTGTAACCGGAATACCGGCAAGTGAGTCGTGATGTGTGAAATCAATACTCCTAGCAACCGCGTTGCTTGGTAGTTAATGTGCATTAACATCATCCTTAGCGTGTTGGTTATTGAATCACCATCCTAGGACTGATCGTGCTACCTAGCCCATTTTTCTTGGGGCACCCTTCGATCAATGAGTTAGGATTGTGTTAATCTCTCACTCTTTTGATCATATCATCTTGCCCTGAAAAACAAGGTTGATCTCGAGCTTAGTAACATATCGGTGGTTCATGATTTTCCGAATATCTTCTCGGAAGTATTACCTGGTTGTCACCTGACTGTTATGTTGAGCTCGTGATCAAGCTGGTTTCTTGTAAACCACCCCTTCTCCAAGAATCTGTGTTGGATACCCCTGAGCTAGTTGGTTAAGCTGAACAGCAACTTGGAGAGTTGGAAGATAAAAGGCTTTGCCGAATTTGGTTCTTCGTGAAGGGATATCTTTGTGTTGTGTATGTGTTGAAGAAAGATGATATCTTCACCAATTGGTCCTCGTGATCAGTTGTTGGATCTATTGTCTTGTCAAAACTTTGACTTGAGTATGGGCTATCGTCAAATCAAATCAGAACCAACAATGTTCATAATGTTGTCTTACTCGTGGTTGATCCCTCGAGCATACACCATTACCTCTTTTGGTCGGACCAATACTATCATCGTGTTCACATGATGGTGGAAGTCCAGTGATATGGAAATTCCGATGAGTTGTTGTTGAGCCCATCAACAGCATTTTGTCTCCCTCATGATTCATGTTGAACATCAACCTAGTGTTGAAAACTTGTAAGCAATTCCTTCGTGTCCCATTCATGAAGCATATGTTGGATGGAAGAAGTGACTTCCTCGAATTCACGTGCATTAGGTGTAAGTTGCCACCATGAATTTGAGGAAGGTTTGTTTTGTTTCCCTTGGAATCATCCCAAATCAGTCATGCATACATGCGAAGTATTCTATGGTTTGGTAGATTAATTACCTCCACTCCATATGTGTCCCTAGCACACTAAGCCACTGATTGGTTTGTTCAAGGAGAAGAAGTTTCTTCTTAAGAGCTAGACTTACGCAAGGACTTCGATATCCTCGTTAATGGTCCCCCCCGAACTCGGTAGTGTTTCGTTGTAAAACTACCAGGTGACCATGCTTGTCTAGGACAACGTGTTCACATGCTTGTAGCAGAACCGGCTCAAGTTTTGGAGCTTACTATCGTAGTTCATTCCCCGAGAATCTCGCAACGTCATCTCGTCAAATTGTGTTGCAAACTCTCATTTTCCTTCTAGACTGGATGGGTCTGGAATATCCTAACACCAACCAGATCTGAATCTCAGGTAGATATGATGGTTGGAACGTACTCCAAGAACTATAATGTTGGTCTCTCTGTAACCGGTAACGTGGATGTCGTGGCCAACACACCTAGCCGGAAAGCCTATTATTGTAGTATCTTGATTGATGAAGTTGGTCACCTCCCCATAAGGATTTCGTAGGATTTACTCCAGAAGTTGTTCCTTATGGATCTATTGTATTCCGAAGTCCGACCACTACTTGGTGGCTATGCCGATGCTTTAAAGCATGACCGTGGTAACCAGTACATCAAGGAGAACATTAGAAGCGGAGAGCTAAATGTCTCTCGGTCGATCATCCAGATTTCATTCCCTTGTCCTCGCCAAGGTGAAATCTGAGAAAGTGTTATCTTCCTTTGCACCCGCATTGTCCATATCTATTCGTCATGGTAGTAAGATGTGTTGCCAGGATCCTCGGCATCGATGTTGGTAAGACCTTGATGAGTATGGAGATGCTCAAGTTCTTGAGAGCACGCGCAAGCACTAGGTTTTATCGTTGGCGTTAAATGGGATTTTCTTCCAGCTTCCTAGGTTATGTTAGAACCTTTTCAACCAGTGGACTCACTCTCGACTGTTGAGTTTTTCCCCAGTTACCAGAATCATTCCCAACATTTGCATTTTGTTCCCAGCTTGCACCTCAGTAGTTGATGTTCAGGATCATCTTCAAAAGTGGACTTACCATGGGTCCCATCCATTTCCGATGATAAGCAAAATCATCCATTGCGTTTTCTTCAGCAAGGGAGTCCAGATCATCCTTTCTAGTCCGAGTATGTCATTCTTTTGAACTTCCTTCAAATGATCGATTGTGATTGCCTTAGGCTGGTATAAAGAGTTTCAATGATCTTTGTATCAAAAGTAATTCTTTTTGCCACTTAAGGGAATATTTCTACGAGTCACTTTTCCCTAAGGTGTCCCGTTATGGTATCATGGCAATTATCTCCTCGCTACTTTGAAACCGTGCACCATCTTACCCCAGCGTGGAATTGTTGCCTATCCAATTGAACCTTTGTCATTTACCTCTTTCCATTGCTCCTGATGTGTTGCTATGTCTCAACTTAAGAGATGTTCTTACGTCTCATTCCGTGAACTAATCTTGAGTGCTCGATCTTCGAGGAGATCGACTCCTATAGGGTTTTCCTTTCTTTCTGTCATCATCATGTTGGATGGACTTCTCGGAGCAAGATGACGAGACAAGGATGGTGATTGAATCAACGCCTTTATGAAGTGCAACCTGGATCGTGAAGATTATGTTACTTAGTGTTCCCCCTTCATCATACCCTACACTTGAATCTCGGGGCGAGATTCTTGTTTAGTGGGGGTGAGTTGTCACAGCCCTAGAGTTTGCTTGTAACTAGTGGCTTTGCATCCATGCATCATGTTTAAATTTCATGAAACTTGAAATGGGGATTGTTGAAACCCTAGCACCAAATGAATTCAAGTAGGTTCAATAAAAAATAATAATATCAATGATCCCAATTGCCCTTTAGAAAAGTTCATGATTTTTGTTAAAGGTGAAAACCTCTGCCAAAAGTCATGCACATATTTCTAGGATATTCTGGATTTTTGAATTAAATCTTATTGTATTTGAATTTGGGCACTTAAATACTATAAAATATTTAAAATGTCCAAATAATCCCAAACCAAAATGTTCCATGTTTGACATATTCTAAACATTGGGCATGCACAGTTTGGTGATTTTTGAAAGTGTCTAGATATTTTTAGTAATGCCACAAAC
The DNA here is from genome assembly GCF_018294505.1 of Triticum aestivum. Lineage (NCBI taxonomy): Eukaryota > Viridiplantae > Streptophyta > Magnoliopsida > Poales > Poaceae > Triticum > Triticum aestivum. Next base: position 386,793,600 of record NC_057800.1, on the reverse strand, counting down.
TTACAGAACAAAATAAAAATAGAAATAAAAGAAAGAGAGAGAGAAGGACCACCTAGCCTGGTGCTGAGCCGGCCCAGCTTGCTGGCCCAGCCCACCTGGCGCCTTCTGTCGTCTTCCTCCCCGAGCCAGTAGGCAGGGCGTGTGGCCGTCGTGCACGCACACATGCGCGCCACCTCATGCTTCCGCCGCTGCCCTGGTGCGCCTGGAGACGCCACGACACCCCCCCAGACCCTCTGCACCTCTTCCCTCTCTCGCTGGATCTCCTCCCCTCCTCTGCATCTTTCCGCGGCGCCACCGAACAGAGAGCCGCCGCCGTTTGCTGCCACTACGCCCACCATGCTCCTCTCGCCTCCCCGTGTAGTCCACGAGCTCTGCCGTCATCCGCTACGCCGTTCCCGCCGATCCACGCGACTGGAAGGCCCTCGGAGTGCCTCCATCGATGTCATCTTCATCCTCGGGTCCCGACGATCGCCGCCGTGATTCCGCCGCCGTCTGAGCTTCCCCGAGCACGCTGGCCATCCCTACGGCACCGCAGTGAGCCCCCGAGCATTTTCCCCCTCTCACCGCGGTCAACCCCTCCCTCTAGCCACCTCCTCCACCGGAGCCGAGACGCTCCGCCGCACGAGCTCGTCGCCGGCGTGGCCCCGGTGACCAACGGCCCCGTGTGTGCGTTCGTTGTGCTCGTCACATCGCGTAGAGGCTCTTGAGCGCATTAGTTCGTGCGTTTGCACGCTGCAGTCGTGTCTCCATGCACCCCCGAGCTCCGGCCACCGCCGCGCTGCTCGCCGGCGTCATCTCCGGCCACCCCCGCACACACTGCTTGCTCCATTAGATGCGCGCGAGCTCCAGCTAGCCATAAAGACCAACCGCGGATCAAACCGCTGCCTGTAGCTCAACTCCGGTGAACTTCCGCCGGGTCCCTGGTCGACGCCGACGTAACTCCAGTGAGCTGATGTGGCTTCATTAGTTTAGCGCTAACCCCTGCCAAATAGGCCTCAACAGACGCTGATAGTAGGCCCCATAATGGGTCAAAGCCCAGTTAGCGTCGGGTTTGACCCGAGGTTGACCTCTGTTTGACCCTTGAGTCACTGACATGCGGGCCTCGCCCGGCTAACCCAGTTAGTTAGAGCTAAACTTAATTAAGTTAGTTTAGTTAGTCACTGACCAGTGGGCCCAGTGTTGTTTAGTTAGTCTAGTTAACCCAAATAGTTAACTGTGAGACTGACTAGTGGGGCCCAGCCGTCAGGTTTGACCTGGTCGACGCCTTTGACCTGCTGACATCACCTTGACGTCATGCTGACGCAGTAATACATTTTCTGGATTTAGTTTAAATTATAATAATTCAGAAAATTCCAGAAAATGCCCAAAACTTCTAAAAATCATAGAAAATCAACCGTAACTCCAAATGAAATAAATTATATATGAAAAATTAGCAGAAAAATTCAAGGAATCTGTTTATGGCATTTTCATGCATGTTTGAACAATGTTTGTCCTCTGTTTTGGACAAAACAAATAAATGGCATTTAACTAATCATATATGGAGTTTGAATTTGAATCTTGTATTCAAACCAACTTCATTTAATTGTGTTGCTAGTTGCATTAGCTCAATCAACAACATATTGCCATGTCATTATCATGCATCATGTTGTGCATTGCATTGATTGTGTTCCTTCTCTATTGCCGGTGATTGTCCCCTCTCGGTAGACGCTGCTCCGACGCTGCGATCGTTGACACTGATGAAGACTCAATGTTATCTTCAGAAGTGCCAGGCAAGCAAAACACCCTTGTTCATTCCGATACAATCCCACTCTCTCGCTCCTGCTCTCTTTTACTGCATTAGGACAACAACGATTCAACTGTTACATGTCGCGGTAGTTGAACCCCTTTCCTCTGCATGACCTGTCATTGCCACAGTAAATAGATGAAACCCACTAGCATGAGTAGGAGTTGTTTGAGCCCTGATGTGCCTACTCATTCATGCTTATTTGTCATGCCTACTACTGCTTAGAGTTGAGTCAGGTCTGATTCATCGGGGATGAATTGGAACAGTGATGAACATGTCCTACTGTGTGTGAGCTAAGTGTGTGAACACGATTTGGTAAAGGTAGCGGTGAGAGGCCATGTAGGAGTACATGGTGGGTTGTCTCATTGAAACCGTTCTTAGGAACCGAGTTCTGTGTTTGTGATCCATGAAACAGTTACTACCACGCATTGGGCCCGAAACCAATGGACCCTCTCGACTTCTTGATCACCCTTGTCCTCTGTCCAAGAGTTGCAACTAGTTTCTGGTGTTTATAGGATATGTGTTGGTGGCCGTGCGTAGCACTGACCCTAGGGGTGGGCTATGTTGCGGTAGATACACCATGGCATGGTGTACCGGGCGCCCGTTTGGTGTCTCGGGAACCCTGTTCACATCGTTCGGGGCCGTATGTGGAAACCTCGGCCGGACTCCCTGTGGATGGAACCTGGATAGGCGATAAACCTGGACTAGAGACTTGAGTGTTTAGGTAGGCCATGGCCGACACCCTCGTTGGGCTTCCGCTTGAAGGTTGCCGAGTACATGTCATGTAAACGGCGGTAAGTGGTGAGAGCGTGTGTGAAGAAGTACACCCCTGCAGGGTTAACATCATCTATTCGAATAGCCGTGTCCGCGGTAATGGACTTCTGGGTTGCCTATAACAGTTCATAGACAAGTGAAAGTGGATACTTTAAAATGCGCAAGATAAGTGTGAGTGCTATGGATGGCCTTCTCATAGGGAGACGGGAGCGGATCCATAGTGGTGTATTGAATGGTGAATATGTGGACTCGTGTGCGCCACCTTAAAAGAGTTGCTTGCAGTCGTAGTTCAGGTTAGCCACAGAGTCAAAGCTGGCTTGCTGCAGTTAAACTCCACCACCCCCCCTTGTTGATACCGATGCATATGTAGCTAGTTCTGATGTAAGTCTTGCTGGGTACATTTGTACTCACGTTTGCCTATTTTATGTTTTGCAGAGAGACGTCAGTCTCGCTAGTAGTTCCGCGTGGACTTCGACGTTTAGCTTGATACCTCAGCTACGATCTTGTGCCCTTGGCAGGATCTGGTAGATAGTCAGGCTTCTCAGCCTTCTTCATTTGTAGTTGTCTGTACTCAGACAAGTTAAGCTTCCGCATGTGCTTGTTGCTTGTATGCTCTGTGTGTTGGGTCATAAGACCCATGTTTGTAATATCTCACTCCTCGGAGCCTAATGAATAAATACTTTGAGTCGTAGAGTTATGTTGTGATGCCATGTTGAATTTACACATATCGAGCATATTGTGTGTATGATTGAAATGCTTGGTATGTGTGGGATCCGACAATCTAGTTGTTTATCCTTGGCAGCCTCTCTTATGGGGAAATGTAGTCCAGTGCTTCCTTGAGCCATAGTAGTCTGCTACAGCCCGGTTCACCGGAGTCCTGCTAGCCCAGCACTACTGCTCAGATCACTTGACTGGCCGGCATGTGTTTCACTTTGTTCCTGTGTCTGTCCCTTCGGGGAAATGTCACGCGGTGACATCCGGAGTCCTGCCTAGCCTGCTACAGCCCGGGTTCCCGGAGTCCTGATAGCCCAGTGCTACAGCCCGGATTCACACGCTGCTGACCGACATGCTCGATGTGTTTCATGTATGCCTGTCCCCATAGGTTAGTGTCGCTTTGGGTTCACGACTAGCCATGTCGGCTCGGGTTCTCTGTCATATGGATGCTAGCGACATTGTCATATACGTGAGCCAAAAAGCGCAAACGGTCCCGGGCCATGGTAAGGCGACACCCGTGGGAATACCGTGCGTGAGGCCGCAAAGTGATATGAGGTGTTACCGGCTAGATCGATGTGACTTGGAATTGGGGTCCTGACACTTGCGTGCGAAGATGTAGCTAGTGGGTCCCAGCAGTCAGGGGGAAACGTGTTTTTCGCGAAATACGGTGGCCCATCCGGTGGGTCCCGCTGTCAGGTGGAGGGATAATTATTTTGCACGTAATAAGGAGGCACTTCCTTGCTGCAGCCGCGGACCCAGCTGTCAGCCTCTCCATGTACAGTCTATGTCCGATGGAAGCCGTTCCTTGACCATGTTGACCACGCCGCGCCAAGAGCACCAGGGCGGTGGACGACAGCGAGGCCTAGGAAGGGGAGGACGCAGAGCCGGGGAAGACGCAACAGTGGATGCCCACGCGTAGAGGAGTACGAGGGTTCACTGGTTCGCTGCGGTGTGAGGCTGCCGTCGCTGCAGAATAACAGGGGGTGTGGGTGAGTAGAGGGATGGCCTGGCCAGCGGTGGGAGTAGTAGGGGGTGGTGAGGCCTCCGCCGCATCGCAGCCAGCCACGGGAGGCAGGAGCACGAGGCACGACCGGCGCTGGTTTGGGCGGCTGGAGCAAGAAGACCAGAGGTTGAAGAAACACTACGGCCGTTGGATGGACATCGTACGGTCACTAGAGCTAGAATCGTGCATATTGACTAAGTTGACAAAGCCCTCCATCCCCGTCAACTTAGTAGGCCCACAAGTCAGCCTCCCACCAAGGTGGGTCCCAGCTAGCAGGGGGTATTCATTTTTTTGAGCGTAATAAGGAGGCACTTCCTTGCGTGCGAAGATATAGCTGGTGGGTCCGAGCTATCAGCGGCGGTAACATTTTTTTTGTGAAATACAGAGGCCCTTTCAGTGGATCCCTGATGTCAGGTGGATGTATCATTATTTTGCGCATAATAAGGAGGCATTTCCTCGCGTGCGGCCGTGGACCCAACTATCGGCCTCTCCACGTACAGTCCACTTCAGATGCATGTCGGTCGTTGACCATGTTGACCAGGCCGCGCCGAGAGCACCAGGGCGGTGGACGACGACGAGGCCTAGGAAGGGAACGACACGGAGGCAGGGAAGACTCGGTAGTTGTTTCCCACACGGAGGGGAGTACGACTGTACGAGGGTTTACTGGTTCGTCTGTCGTCGCCGGAGAATAACAGCAGGTGTGGGTGAGTAGAGGGATGGCTAGGCCAGCGATGGGAGTACGGTGGGGCGGTGAGGCCTGCACGGCAGCAGAGCCAGCCGCAGGGAGGAGGGAGCAGGTAGTCCCACCGGTGCCTGTTTGAGCGGCTGGAGTAGGAAGAGCAGAGATTGAAGAAGCACGACGGCCGTTGGATGGCCATCCAACAGTCACTGCTTGTGCGTCAACCTTTTTTTAGGAAAGCCTCAAATCTGTGGAAAACAACATACACCCATCAGCCATTATTTCTAATAATTTACATCCCATTTGCTAATTATTAAGGTTTTTTGGAGCCCATATTCTTTTTGTTAGCATTACAGCCCATATTGTGGCCACGGTTAAAGAACTATACGAAATTTTGCATATTTCGGTGCGGTCCGAACTGTTTTTAATCCCGAAATTTCGACTCACATTCAAACTAATTTTAAAAATAAATGTATATCAATATAAAATCCAACAAATTCTCCACGCATAAAAATTAATGTAATTTCAAATCTCGAAATGAAGAAAAGATATTTGAAACTAATTGCCGGATTGATGTGTTTTTAAAATATATAGCCCATTTCTCATTACTGATGGGCCATTTTCTCGGCCAGCCGAATGAAAGCTCTCCTCGTCTTGAAAGATTTGCAGCCCAACAGGCCTGACAAAGCGACTTACTTGGCAAATCACAAAAAAATGGGCTATGGCCGTGGACCCAGCTGTCAGCCTCTCCACGTACAGTACTCTTCCGATGGAATGTCGTTGACCACGTTGACCACGTTGACCACGCTGCGTCGAGAGCACCAAGGCAGTGGACGATGGCGAGGCCTAGGAAGGGGACGACGCGGAGCTGGGGAAGACGCAGCAGTGGATGCCCACGCGAAGAGGAGTACGAGGGTTCACTGGTTCGGCTGCGGTGTGAGGCTGTCGTCGCTGCAGGGCCTGGCTAACGGTGGGAGTAGTACGGGGCGATGAGGCCTCATCGGCAGCACAGCCGGCCACTGGAGGCAGGAGCGGGCGGTCTCCCCGGCGCTGGTTTGGGCGGCTAGTGCAAGAAGAGCAGCGATTGAAGAAGCAGCATGACCGTTCGATTCAAATGCAACGGTTACTGCTGCTAGAATCGTTTGTTGACTAAGTTGACAAGCCCTGCGTACGCGTCAACTTAGTAGGCCCACAGGTCAGCCTCCCAACCGGTGTGCCCCAGATGTCAGTGGGAGGAATAATTTTTTTTCGCGTAATAAGGAGGCAGTTGATTGCGTGCGGCCAGGCCAGCGGAGGGAGTGGGGTGGGCCGGGGAAGTTTGCGCGGCATCACAGCGGGTCACAAGAGGAGGGAGCAGGCAGTCCCGCCGGCGCTAGTTTAGGTGGCTGGAGCAGGAAGATCAGAGATTGAAGAAGCACATCGGTCGTTGGATGGACATCCAACACTGAGTGCTGCTAGAATTGTGTGTTCACTAACAAAGCCTTGCGTAAACAAGTCAGCCTTGAAATCTGTGGCGTGTACAACCCATTTGCTATTATTTTTATAATTTTTACTCATTTTCTAATTCATATGGAATTTATTGCAGCCCGTTTTCTATTTTTAGAATTGCTGGCCATTTTCTGGTCAGTACCAGGGTCAAAAAATTAACTAAATATCTGGGAAATTTTGAAAATTCGCAAATTTTTGCTGGGGAATGAAGTATTCTTAATCCAAAAATTAATAGCCATACTAAAACAAATTTAAAAATAAATTAGTACTATGTCATGTTAAATCCAATGAAATACGTATAAGATATCAGTGAAGAACAAAAACAAAAAAAGAAACTTATATCCCATTTGCTATAATTTTTTTGGAATTTTCAACCCCTTTTGATATTACTTTTAACAGACATTGACCATACTCTTAAGCCAGGCCGGAATGCATCCCTCCTCGTCTTGAAAGATTTGCAGCCCAGTAATTCAGAGAAAACAAATAGGCCTAGCTTGGGTATTCTTCAAAAAAAAAATACTGGGCTACCTATTTTCCCAAAGAACTGGTGCATGAGCATTTAGCTTTATTTATTTACTTATTTATGTTTAGGGGACCATGAGCATGTACCTGGGCTGGATTCATGTGAGAGCCTCCCTTCCAGTTAATTATGGGCTTCTCTATTGGGCCTTCATTAGTGAGCTGGATGTTATCAACAAGTGGAAAATGTGTTCCGAGTTTCAAAAAAAATGTGTTCTGTATGATAAATAGTATGCGCTACGTACGGTACGGGGCACTAAAGGATCGAACCGTGCAACGACTTCCAAAACATTGTTTTTGTCGTTCTAACAACACATTTATTCAACCAACTAATGAAATATACTACTGATTGTACATTGAAAACAACAGTAGCAACCAGGGCTGGGGGTGCAACAGAAGCAGTAAGCAGGCCAGAAGAGTGAAGACGCAGCTCTCTCTTTGAAACCAAACATCAGCCATCATTACAAAAGGGCTACCAAAAAAGAACAAGTGTATGCATCAAACTAAATAAAGATCCTACTACACCAAGTGTATGCATCTAACTAACTGGCTCAGTTAGACGTTACTATTTATTAAGCTGTGGAGATTGGCTGGCGGCTTGAACCAGATGGGTGCCTGACGTGGGAAACTCCAGCCAGCAAATCGAAGTCTGATACTTGCGACCTTCTCTCCTACTTTGGGCTGCAGAGCATGCCGGCACATATCAGGGTATGGTGCATGCAGAGACGCATGGTACGCTGTGTACACACAGTTTTTCCTGATGAACAAAATCACGCTGCCATCATGATCCTTGCCGTCGGTTATCTCCTGGTTAATCGGATAATTCAGTCTGACAAACAGAGAGCGTGTACCAAGGCTACTTACCAGCCTCCAGTCAAAAATTACTGAAGGCCCAGAGAAGCTGGGATCCTGCTCAAAGACCTTGCAGTGACTGTGATTGTATTCCGCGAAACAACATGTCCGGTACGTGCGAACGATCATCAATCTTTCACCGTCGTCTGATCGAGCCAGGAACCACCTGCAACTACCATGCCGCTTTTCTTTGAAAGGTTCTAGGATTAGGAAGGGTAGGGACACCAGGCGTCCTACAACATCATATCAAGTTGGAGTCAAATAAAAAAGGGCTCTTGGTTTAGTCAATCTTAAGAATAGCATGTTATGAGCATGAATATTTTTTCAGCAAATGTTGACAGTAATATAAGCAAGCCATTATGATATCATAGGAAAGTAACATACTGCTGTAACAGCCGTTTGTAGCGATGACTGGGGTAGGCCAGCAATACGTCCAGCCATAGAAGGAGCCGACAGCGTAAATGAAGCCCTTGTGTTCAATGGCATCAGAGAACCATGGAGGATGTATGATCCTGCGATGGACATGCAGATTTATCCACTTACCGCAGTGACCTGTCAGATAGGCGAGACCGCAGTTGAAGAACGCAATTAGCCTGAAGTCTTTATAATTCATAGATCTTGTGGGCACTTGGCAGATTACAACCTTGAGCAAATCAAACTTGGTATCATGTTGGCTACTGTAAGATTCCGAGTATTCTGGGCCGCGGTGCCAAAGCAGTGCAGTGTTAATCGAAGGAAGGGAGATCAATCGCCGGGTGTAGACCTCCATGAGCATCTAGCTGTCGCGACCGTCGACGAGCACCATCCAAGACGTGTTCATGCCGACCCAGTACATACCGTTAATGTAGTTGAGGCTGACGGGGATTGGATCACAGTCAAGGGGGTTGATGCTCGCCACCCTACGATCGTCATGCTGCGTGACACGCCGTTTCTGAAGATCAGGCGGCATCAGCAAGCAAGGAGCTGGCTTAAAAAGCTCCGGCCTGAGGGCTTTGAGTAAACGGTATAGCCCCGACGAGCACGCGGCGAGCGACATGGTACCGAGATTGTCCACACGCGAAACAATGAGCTTGATTACCTCTGTGGGGAGCGAATTCCAGCCACTCTTTCGGTGGACGCTGCTCGGTTCTTCCATTGTTATTGCTTGGGTTTTGGACGAGTGGGGGAGGCGCCTTAGCAGGGATGGAAGATTGGATGAGATTATGTGTGGACAAAGATGGAGAAGCGAATATGTGCTGCGGGAAGTGGACAGGTGATGATGACTACAGCATGCCGCTTGACTTACGAGACACATACCAACAGCATAGGGTCATGTCGATGCCAGACAACTTGCTTGAGTGATTACAATACTGGTACTCCCTACAATGCTATGCCCTAACTTGCTTGAGTAGAGTAGTAGAGTAGGACTCTGCTCTACTACTAGCACCGGAGGAGTAGTATATTCTAATCTAAAATAGTTACAAACTTCAATGCCCGAGCGTGGAACGACTATGAACCGTGCTCAAAGACCGTGTCTACGTGGTGTTTGGACATGGGCGACAACCTCAACGCCAACGGTGCAGCTCCCGTTGCACCGTATGTGTTTCTGTCCTTCCTGTTCGAAATCGTGGTAAAATTCATGTTTCTACTCTGTATCCTACTAATATGCTAGTCCACATGATTAGTTGCGAACGGCGACTTCTTCCCCAACCTCGGCAACCTCATCCTCGACGACATGGGCGACAACGTCAACGTCGGCAACCAGTGAGATACAGGGTGTAGGAAGCGGTTTGGGAATTTGCATGCCTTTCCAACCAGTGAGATAATCCGTGCAAAGTACGACAGAGAAATAACCACATAGAAGGAAGCTAAAAGTAAACAATGAAACGAGCATTTTTGCATTTGTTTTGCATTGAATCGTTTCACAAGCTTGACTAGTGTTGTTTTTCTACTTTTACAAAAACCGCATCGTAATGTTAAAATGTGCATTTGCACGTACATAAGTAATAGTAGTACTCCCCCCGTCTAGGTGTCTAAGTCTTCCCTCCTTCTTGGTCACGGTGCACAACCGAAGATGACTTATTGACCTGGACGGAGGGAGTAGCACAGTCTGCAAGCATATATCGAGAGAGACGTGTAGTGCGATAGTGGAAAAAAATTACTCGTATATGAGACCAGGTCTCACGGTTAGCAGGTGAGACCCGTCCCGATGGATGACACGTGGCTTTTAAGTGGGGGGTGGGGGTTGCTTTGTGATTTGTGAATGCCACGTGTCATCCATCAGGATGGGTCTCGCGTGAGACCTGGTCTCATAGAATTCTTTTCGTGCGATAGTTTATAGTAAAGTTTGTGCTATATGCACGTACTTGAAAAATGCGTACGAATACACAAGGTTTCCAAACTTTCCCTTTTACATACTTAATTAAGGACGCTAAAAATTCCTGAACGTTCGGGATTTATCATTTGCGTCCCAAAACTAATGAGATCGCCTTACGAAACAAAAATTATACTCCTCCTAAAAGCCACGACGCTCGCAGGAGCGCTGGCGGCACGCCACGAGTACCCTTGTGTGCGGCTGTTTCCCAGCGCGCCGACACAATGCCTCTTCCTCAGCGTCGCAAATCGCGAGGTGCTGATTGGCGGCTTGCCGGCGGGCGAGCACGATCTCACCGGTGTGGTGATCCGGCGCCAACAGGTACTCCTCCTCGCTGGAAGCGTGCACCCGATGCACGTACCGCCAAGCGTAGATGAGGCGCTTGGGCCCGACTGCACTCAGGGCGTCGGCACGGGCGTCCACCGCCACCCTCACGGCCCTCGCACGAGCCTTCTGCCAAAGAGCCAATTGCCTGACTCTCTCGGACGCAACATAGGCCTCCCAGGCAGCTTGTTCCGTGGTGCGCTTCTCTTCCTTGGCCTTCTTATCCGCCTCTATTTTGGCGCGCTCTGCTGGAGGCAAATCCTCCCACAAGGCGACATCCATTTCTTTCCAAAGCTCCTCAAGGCTGGGGGGCTCGGCGGGCGGCGTGGCGTTCTCCTCGTAGCGGGGAGCTGATGCATCCTCCGGCGCGCATGCTGGCGAGATTGGAACACCGACGCGTTGATGTCTACTACACAACCTTCTTCTTATAGACGTTGTTGGGCCTCCAAGTGCAGAGGTTTGTAGGACAGTAGCAAATTTCCCTCAAGTGGATGACCTAAGGTTTATCAATCCGTAGGAGGCGTAGGATGAAGATGGTCTCTCTCAAGCAACCCTGCAACCAAATAACAAAGAGTCTCTTGTGTCCCCAACACACCCAATACAATGGTAAATTGTATAGGTGCACTAGTTCGGCGAAGAGATGGTGATACAAGTGCAATATGGATGGTAGATAAAGGTATTTGTAATCTGAAATTATAAAAACAGCAAGGTAACTAATGGTAAAAGTGAGCGTAAACGGTATTGCAATGATAGGAAATAAGGCCTAGGGTTCATACTTTCACTAGTGCAAGTCCTCTCAACAATAATAGCATAATTGGATCACATAACTATCCCTCAACATGCAACAAAGAGTCACTCCAAAGTCACTAATAGCGGAGAACGAACGAAGAGATTATGGTAGGGTACGAAACCACCTCAAAGTTATTCTTTGCAATCAATCTGTTGGGCTATTCCTATAAGTGTCACAAACAGCACTAGAGTTTGTACTAGAACAACACCTTAAGACACAAATCAACCAAAACCCTAATGTCACCTAGATACTCCAATGTCACCTCAAGTATCCATGGGTATGATTATATGATATGCATCACACAATCACAGATTCATCTATTAAACCAACACAAAGGACCTCAAAGAGTGCCCCAAAGTTTCTACCGGAGAATCACGACGAAAACGTGTGCCAACCCCTATGCATAGGTTCATGGGCGGAACCCGCAAGTTGATCACCAAAACATACATCAAGTGAATCACGTGGCATCCCATTGTCACCACAGACACGCACGGCAAGACATACATCAAGTGTTCTCAAATCTTTAAAGACTCAATCCGAAAAGATTACTCCAAAGGGGAAACTCAATTCATTACAAGAGAGAAGAGGGGGAGGAGAAACATAAGATCCAACTATAATAGCAAAGCTCGCGATACATCAAGATCGTGCCAAATCAAGAACACGAGAGAGAGAGAGAGAGATCAAACACATAGCTACTGGTACATACCCTCAGCCCTGAGGGAGAACTACTCCCTCCTCGTCATGGAGAGCACCAGGATGATGAAGATGGCCACCGGAGAAGGATTGCCCCCTCCGGCAGGGTGTCGGAACGGGTCTAGATTGGTTTTTGGTGGCTACGGAGGCTTCTGGCGGCGGAACTCCCGATCTATGTTGCTCCCGGATGTTTTTAGGGTATATGGAGATATATAGGCGGAAGAAGTACGTCGGTGGAGCTCCGAGGGGCCCACGAGGCAGGGGGGCGCGCCCTCCACCCTCGTGACCTCCTCGGAAACTTCTTGGAGTAGGGTCCAAGTCTCCTGGATCACGTTCGGTGAGAAGATCACGTTCCCGAAGGTTTCATTCCGTTTGGACTCCGTTTGATATTCTGTTTCCTCGAAATACTGAAATAGGCAAAAAACAGCAATTCTGGGCTGGGCCTCCGGTTAATAGGTTAGTCCCAAAAATAATATAAAAGTGGAAAATAAAGCCCAATATAGTCCAAAATAGTAGATAAAGTAGCATGGAGCAATCAAAAATTATAGATACGTTGGAGACATATCAGGCATCCCCAAGCTTAATTCCTGCTCGTCCTCGAGTAGGTAAATGATAAAAAGAGAATTTTTGATGTGGAGTGATACTTTGGCATAATTTCAATGTAATTCTTCTTAATCATGGTATGAATATTCAGATCCGAAAGGTTCAAGACAAAAGTTCATATTGACATAAAAAATGATAATACTTCAAGCATACTAATCAAACAATTATGTCATCTCAAAATAACATGGCCAAAGGAAGTTCATCCCTACAAAATCATATAGTTAGGCTATGCTTCATTTTTGTCACACAAAGATGTTCCCAACTTCTATACCCCCGATGACAAGCCAAGAAATTGTTTCATACTCAAATAATCTCAAACTTTTTCAACCTTCACGCAATACATGAGCGCGAGCCATGGACATAGCACTATGGGTAGTATAAAATATGATGATGGGGATTGTGTGGAGAAGACAAAAAAGGAGAAAGTCTCACATCAACGAGGCTAATCAATGAGCTATGGAGATGCCCATCAATTGATGTTAATGCAAGGAGTAGGGATTGCCATGCAACGGATGCACTAGAGCTAAGAATGCTCAACAAAAGAAAACAAGTGGGTGTGCATCCAACTTGCTTGCTCATGAAGACCTAGGGCATTTTGAGGAAGACCATCGTTGGAATATACAAGCCAAGTTCTATAATGAAAAATTCCCACTAGTATGAACAAGACAACTTATGAGACTCACTACATGAAGAACAAGGTGCTACTTTGAAGCACAAGTGTGGAAAAAAGAGATAGTAGCATTGCCCTTTTTATTTTCTCTTTTTTTGGGCCCTTCTTTTTTCCTTTCTTTTTGGCCTTTCTCTTTTTTTGATTGGGCAATGCTCTAGTACTGATGATCATCACACTTCTATTGATTACAACATAATGATTACAACTCGATACTAGAACAAGATATGACTCTATATGAATGCCTCCAGCGGTGTACCGGGATGGTGCAATGAATCAAGAGTGACATGTATGAAGAATAATGCATGGTGGCTTTGGCACAAATACGATGTCAACTACAAGATCATGCAATGGCAATATGACAAAATTAAAGCATGTCATGATGATGATGATGATGGAAGTTGCATGGCAATATATCTCGGAATGGCTATGGAAATGCCATGATAGGTAGGTATGGTGGCTGTTTTGAGGAAGATATGGGGAGGTTTATGTGTGAAAGAGCGTATCATATCACGGGGTTTGGATGCACCGGCGAAGTTTGCACCAACTCTCAATGTGAGAAAGGGCAATGCACGGTACCAAAGAGGCTAGCAAATGGTGGAAAGGTAAAAGTGCGTATAATCCATGGACTCAACATTAGTCAAAAGAACTCATATACTTATTGCAAAAATTTAGAAGTAATCAAAAATCAAGTACTACGCGCATGCTCCTAGGGGGATAGATTGGTAGGAAAAGACCATCGCTCGTCCCCGACCGCCACTCATAAGGATGCACAAGCCAGGTACACTTCATGCTTCAAATTTGTTACACAACTTTAACCATACGTGCATGCTACAGGACTTGCTAACTTCAACACAAGTATTTCTCAAATTCACAACTACTCAACTAGAACAACTATGATATTATCACCTCCATATCTCAAAACAATTATCAAGCATCAAACTTATCTTAGTATTCAACCTACTAAAAAGAAAGTTTCACATATCTTGAATACCAAGTATATTAACATTAAGCAAATTACCATGCTATTAACGACTCTCAAAATAATCTAAGTGAAGAATGAGAGATCAAGTTTCTTTAAAACAAACCACCACCGTGCTCTAAAAGATCTAAGTGAAGCACTAGAGCAAAAATTATCACGCTCAAAAAGATATAAGTGAAGCACATAGAGTAAACTATCAAGCTCAAAAGATATAAGTGAAGCACATAGAGTATTCTAACAAGTTTCAATTCATACAGGGCTCTCTCAAAAGGTGTGTATAGCAAGGATGATTGTGGTAGACTAACAAGCAAAGACACAAATAATACAAGACGCTCCAAGCAAAACACATATCATGTGGTGAATAAAAATATAGCTCCAAGTAAATTACCGATGGAAGTGGACAAAAGAGGGGATGCCTTCCGGGGCATCCCCATGATTTGACTTTTTGGTGTCCTTGGATTATCTTGGGGGTGCCATGGTCATCCCCAAGCTTAGGCTCTTGCCACTCCTTGTTCCATAATCCATCAAAAGAATTCACCCAAAACTTGAAAACTTCACAACACAAAACTCAATAGAAATCTCGTGAGCTCCGTTAGAGAAAGAAAACAAAAGACTACTTTAAGGTACTGTAGTGAACTTGTTCTTTATTTGTATTGGTGTTAAACCTACTGTATTCCAACTTCTCTATGGTTTATAAACTATTTTACTAGCCATAGATTCATCAAAATAAGCAAACAACACACGCAAAACAGAATCTGTCAAAAACAGAACAATCTGTAGTAATCTGTTACTAACGCAAACTTCTGCAACCCAAACAATTCTACCAAAATTAGACGACCTGGGCAATTTGTTTATTGATCAGCAGCAATTTGAATCACTATTTTATCACGTTCTGGTGATTTTGACAATTCGGGCATTGAGCGCAAAGATTCTGGAAATTACAGCAAGATCAAATAACTATCTTCCAAGAAGATCTAATAGGTTTAACTTGGCACAAACACTAATTAAAAGATAAAACCACATCTAAACAGAATCTAGATGGATTATTTATTCCTAAACAGAACCAAAAACAAAAAACACAAAATAAAATTGGGTTGCCTCCCAACAAGCGCTATCGTTTAACGCCCCTAGCTAGGCATGATGATTTCAATGATGCTCACATAAAAGATAAGAATTGTAACATAAAGAGAGCATCATGAAGAATATGAATAGCACATTTAAGTCTAACCCACTTCCTATGCATAGGTATTTTGTGAGAAAACAACTTGTGGGGACAAGAATCAACTTGCATAGGAAGGTAAAACAAGCATAACTTCAAAATTTTAAGCACATGGAGAGGAAACTTGATATTATTGCAAT